>NC_092237.1:2034873-2334873 GCF_036320965.1 Panulirus ornatus
TATATATATATATATATATATATATATATATATATATATAAACTAGCACTTGTACCTTAAGTCCTCTTTCATGGGGCTGCTGCAGCTTGAAGGCTTAACTCGGTCAAGCTGGGATGCGATGAACTCCTTTACAGTGAGAAGTTCCTCCACGAGACTCTACTCTATTTCGTCCATTGACTTTGGTTCAGCCTCGCTGAAGGTGACTTCTCACTTGCAGTGTACGTCGTACACACACACACACACACACACACACACACACACACACACACACACACACACACACACACACACACACACATGCCTGCTTCTCTTTCTTTTCGTTACATTTTTCTCTTCGTCTTTGGGCAAGTCAGATGACCAGAAGTGAACAACGTATTCTCACTCAGGTGTACCTAAGGCTCTGCCAGCAGCATCTCCTGCCTCCTTGTTTGATACTTTGTATTTCTGGGTGTGACACCTCACCAAGCAGACGTGTGCTGCGCGAAGTACCAACACATGGAGAGGATGAGTAAAGACATATTGTATAAAATATTCTTTTAGAAATTGAGGGAGAAATACAGGGATAGGCTTTGTACGACACCAACAAGATCCAGCGACCAGAAGTAATGATGGAAGTTGAGGATGTATTAAAGAGGAAATTCTTTTTTCAGCTTTAGGGTTGTAGAGCAATAGACCGAACTACCCCAGACTTTGTTAATCCTAGCAGTATCACAGTGAATTACCCCAGACGTTAACGACAGAACTGTTGCAACTCAAATATTTCCCCAATATCTGTCCTTCCCATATGCTCACTCCCCACTTCATCCTTAACCTGTACCCTCACCTCACTCCTTAAACTCTCCCCTGAACCCTAATTAGACCTTTCACCTCATTCCTCACATAACCCTTCCCCCAGCCTCTCACCTCACCCTCCCTGACAGACATCTTCCTCTGTAGTCAGTCATCAAACAGTGAAATAACCAGCTAGTGCTGCTTGACGTCTAACTGAATTATCTTCGTAGCAGTTCTCCCAGGCGTGCAGAGGGCTGGTACGTCCCTGTCTGGTACTCCTGTATTTGTACAGTCGGCTGGTACGTCCGTGTTTGGTATTCCCCCAGGTGTACAGAGGGCTAGTCCGCCCATGTATGGTACTCTCCCAAGTGTACAGAGGGCTGGTCCGCCCATGTATGGTACTCCGTCAGTTGTATAGAGGGCTGGTCCTCCCCTGCATGTTACTCCACCAGGTGTACAGAGTTGGTTCGCCTCTGGCGCACATCTAAACGGGTCTTCTTTCACCACATTTAATAGCAATTTCTCTCTTTAGTTCTCCGCGTCGTTGCTTGAGCGCCTTTCACTTGTCCACACTGTTGCTTCTCTCTGTTTTATAGTTATTACTTCGGCTTCTGTTTTGAGAAAACTGGCTGTTCGTGTTCTCACTCTGCATGGGTGGCGGAGTACCGGCAGGCCAAGCCATCCACAGGCACTGTGTGAGCGTTGAGAAGTCGAGGATCAGCAGATCTGCATTGTTATTTCCGCAGGTAGACAGAGCCCGTCTTGACCTCTTAATGTTTCTGATTCCTACTGTCTGTCTGTCTGTCTGTCTGTAACAAAGTCTCTCGCCACTTGAGGACGATCTTTTTTTTTTGATAATTTTTTTCACCAAAACTGACCTTGATTTGGGCATGTGATTCGTACCTTTTTTTTTTCAAAGGAACACACACACACACACACACACACACACACACACACACACACACACACACACACACACACACACACACACACACGCTGGCTCGAAGCATGTAATCCAGTCACGTTCCATCATCCTCATAGCTTAGTATGTGTAGTTAATATGTTAGTCCAGATGGGCTGACTGGCAGCTGAGGGCGTGAGTCAGCAGTTGGAGGGTGAGTCAGTGCCCCATAAAGGTGGTGCAGCAGCTGGTGGCGAGGGCGGTGGCGGCCGGACCAGCTAGGCACCTATCAGGCAGGGCGTCGACGGAGGAGCTGCCCCCAGGGCCGGGCCGGGCCTTGTGGTTCCGGAGTAGCCACAATTGAGTCTAAATGAGGTAGCGGTCAACACCCACTGCCCTGGGGGAAGGAATTAAAAGGGAGGGTAAGAGGCTGGGAGATTGCCTTTCTGGGGGGACTTTGGGAGATAACCTGTGTGGCGGTGGGGCGGGAGTGTGGCCAGGGCGCTCCGCTCCTGGCTGGCCGGCCACCTGTTGACCACATCCCGTGCTGCTGCCTCCCACCTGGCCTGCCGCACTGTGGCGTCAGTACTGGGGTCTGGCGGAACGAGGTATGTCTTTGACGACTGTGGCTGAACAGGTCGAGGTGGTTAATCTGTACTTCCTAGTGCTGTTACTGGAGACGGGCGGACGCAACCATCATCGTTACCGTCCCTTGTGTGGGCGTCCCAGGGATGTGGGAGGTCGCTAGAGCTGCTGGCTGTCTCCTGGAAAGTCTGACTGAGGGTTACGTCATAGGGTGAAGACAGAGTGTCGTGGTAGTGTGCGGGTGTTCTTGGTGACTCAGAGGGGAGGTTCGTCACCCATAATGCCCTGTTGGTTGCAGGGTTGGATGACGTCACAACCATATGGCTGGACCACAGGTTGTAGAGTCTCAGTGTACCTCGGCTGGCTGGCTGCTACACTAATGGTGGGAGGACTTGCATGTTACTCTCACGGTGTAGCTGCCTGTATCCAGGGGTGGTGGCGGTCGTCCCACCATTCATGTACCCGCCAGCCAGAAACGTTCCTGAGCTTCAACAAACACCAGCACAAACGTTTGCTAGTTTGACTTTAATAGCCGTGAGTACCCCCGTCCCTGACCACTGGGGAGGCTAGACAGTGCTGTGTCGTGTTTCGTCAGGGAGAGCATGAGGAGGTGGAGTGTGGTGCAGCGCCACACACGCCAAGGCGAGCCATGACTGCCGCTGGAGGCCTCGTACCGTCCTTCACCAAGGGTTCTGCTGGCGTAGTATTACCCAGGCTCCCTCCTCGGCCTTTCATAGCTTATTATGATACAAGCAAGACGTTCATACTGCAAGGGCGTCTTGAACACAGAGGTTTGGTTTTAATGTAACATTTTCACCAAGGGTAAAAAAAATACGATAAAAGCAGGACGAGTAACCACTTCATACTTAAGATTAGATCTCAAGATATTTGTGAGGTATTTTTGGGTGTTTACTCTCCCAGCTGTTGTTTATTTAGATATGTATATTTATAGTTTCTGCCGAGTTATGATGTGTGTCGGGCTTGTGTTGCTGTGTCTGGATGTATGTGCTCCCGGCTTCCATAACGCCATGTTGGATCTCTGCTGAGGTACCGGTGGAGGAAATATGTATCACATGGATGTACTGGTGACGGTGGCGGGAGGGTTACCGGTGGCTGGGCTGTAGCGGACCTGCCGGTACCGGGTGACTGCGCTCCGGTAAAGCTGCCGGTCTCCCGGGCGGTTACCCGCCACCTTCTGCTAATTAACTTGGCCTGAATAGTCGGTGGCAAGGACTGGCTGGAACACCTGTTGCCGCCTTGGCTATTTTGTGTTCCGCCTTCTAGCCAGCCAACCAGCCAGCCTGTCACCTCGACACAGTTCACCCACCACCTGTACTGATTCAACTGATTCGCTTGTATTTGAAGAAGCCGTTTATAAAACCCTCAAGTCACCTGGACCACAAAACACCATCCAGACCCGCTGAGAGAGACGCACTGCAGGACAACCTACACAAACCATCACAAAAAGATTGATATAAACCCACTAGCGAAGGTCCTGCCAGCACCACAGGAAGGCAACAGAAAGACCACACGACCCTTTGCTTCTGGCTGCACCACAGGAAGGCAGGCAGCAGGTAGACCACACAACTGCATGCAGGACGTTCACCGCTGGACCTCCACCACACTCACTTTCCCGGGCGGTACGCGACCTTCTGGCATACCAACACCCGCCCGGCAGGTGCCCGCGGCTGGAGACAATACTGCCGTCCATAAGTTACCGAGGACGCGTTCCCTCCGCCACCACCGGCTGGCTGACGCTGCACATAACGATGATTTCAGGGGTTCTTGGCTCTCCTCCCGCCTCTCCCACCAACATGAATTTGTCTCTGTGCCATTAGTATGATGGCCATAAGGTTGTCAGTACGGGTGGTCACCTGGTGTTCAGGTGGTTACCTAGTGTACAGGTGGTCATCTAGTGTACAGGTGGTTACCTAGTGTATGGACGGGCACCTAGTGCACGAGTGGCCACCTTGTGCACGGATGGTCACCTAGAATATACAGATGGTCACCAAGTGTGTCGTTAGAAGATTAGAGATAGCATTGTATAGGTTTGTACATGAAAGATAAATTTTGATGAATGACCAGCAGACGTGCACAGATAATGAACATTATATATGCCGCCACAACTTTCACTGGCCAGAAGAGCCATATGACGGACGAGTCGTCCCACAAGGAGAGGATCTAGCAGTGTTTCTCTCCTGGTGGTCAGTCAACCCAGCATAGACAGGTCTATGTGGCAGAGGACTCGGCCCCTACTGCACTGTCCCTTCCTCTGTAGGTCGGTAGTGTGTGGCCATGATAGTGTTGGTGTGATAATGTGGTGGTGGTAGAGTCTGCTCCTCTCCTGTCTCGCCTCCACATGCAGGACTCGTGTGTTCTGCAGGAGACAGTAGGCTCAGGGCCGCAGCCAAGATCCTTCTCAGGGTTCAGCAAACCGTTCTTATTCCCTTGAAAATGACAGATTGACCCTTGATGATGATGGTGCAACTTTCAGATGTCACCCCGAAGGGTCAGGTTAGCACGAAGGGGCAAGATCAAGGCCAGAGCGTCATACTTGTGGGTCGTACCGTCGCACCTGTGGGTCGTACCGTCGTACCTAAGGGTCATACTGCTGGGCCCAAGGCGTTAACCTTCCCCTCAGTACATCAGATAATCAAGAAACCAAGACGGTTTTCAGGGGGGAAAGTATGGCTCAGAGTCTTAATGTATTGCTGAGGAGCTTTCCAGCATCGCCCATGGTGGCCGACAATCTTCCAGCACCTTACCATGGTGGCCGACAATCTTCCAGCACCTTACCATGGTGGCAGACAACCTTCCAGCACCTTACCATGGTGGCAGACAACCTTCCAGCACCTTACCATGGTGGCAGACAACCTTCCAGCACCTTACCATGGTGGCAGACAACCTTCCAGCACCTTACCATGGTGGCAGACAACCTTCCAGCACCTTACCATGGTGGCAGACAACCTTCCAGCACCTTACCATGGTGGCAGACAACCTTCCAGCACCTTACCATGGTGGCAGACAACCTTCCAGCACCTTACCATGGTGGCAGACAACCTTCCAGCACCTTACCATGGTGGCAGACAACCTTCCAGCACCTTACCATGGTGGCAGACAACCTCCCTACACCTACCATGATACCTGGTAACCTTCCAACACTTAAAATATGTCCTGGACAACACTGATATTGGCTTCAAGTGGATCATCCAGGTATATAACACTCGCAACAGGAATTCTTCTTGATGACCTTCCTGCAGGACTCTTCAGGATCCTCCACGACTGCAGGATCATTGTTCTCTCCCCGACCCGGCTGCAAGAATGAATGAAAATAAAAAAAAAATATACAGATGAATGGAAGAAGATGAAGGATGACTTTGAAAGACAAGATAATGAAGTGTCTTGAGGAATCTGGTGATTGATGTGGTGTGTGTGTGTGTGTGTGTGTGTGTGTGTGTGGCGTAGAGTCGTACAATTCCTTCCTTGCTTGATACTGAGCAACGACTTCTAGAGGCAAGCACAGTGGCTTCGGTTCACTGCAGACTCGCTGCTAGGTCACTGTACGAGCGTTGCAATAGGTAGGTACAGTGACCACGGTTACCATCGACCCGCTGGTGTACGTGCGTCGTAGTTGGTACAGTTTGAAGGTTCGTCGTTGTGATGCAGTTACTAAACTTGTCCAGTGCTCACACCACGGAGGGGTTGGGTCTGTGGTGAGGTCACCCTCACCGAGGGGCTGGGTGTGTCATGATGTCGGACGACTCAGAGGAAGTATCATATATGGTCTGTCCGTCAGTACAACTTTTTTGAGACTTAATTTCTTACCGTATTAGGCGGCGGTACAGCGGACCTGGCCTGGCGGGGTGTACATGTTCTTTGTTGCTTAACCCTTCAGCTGGGCGATACCACCCACTCTTGTGTATGATAGTCTGGCTTCTAACCTGACTTTTAAGGTCAGTTCAGAAGGCAAGCGTAGCACCGTCGTGCTCGAGGGTCGTACCGTGGTGTTCAGTGGTCGTACCGTCGTGTTCAGTGGTTGTACCGTCGTGGTGAAAAGGTTAGTAAATGCTCTTGAGGTGAAGACTGAAAGACAGGTTGACGCATGCAGGGTCAGTGGTCATGTCCGGACCAGACAGACACTTTGTCTTCAAAGTCATGCACCAGAAATTGTGTCTGTATGTACGACCATATTGGAAGTATTTCCAGATTAATAAACTTTGTATATTTCAATATGATTGCCAGATGCTACAAAACACTGTAAAGCGTGTCACAAATTTAGTGAACTTTGTTTGGTAGTGTAAGGTGTACGTGGAGGGTTCGTGCTAAAGTCTGGAGAGAGTCACAAGAAACTGCCTTATCATATTGCTTTGTAAACGATCACTTTGATGACTTCCAACTTTTTGTACTTGATGGGATGATGAGATGGATGCAGGGCACCACATCTGAGGCTACTTGCATCAGCACACTCAACTCACAGACGACATCACTCGGGTTCGAATTCCCGTTACAGAGATATTAAAAGAGCAAATGGCTGTTTACTTTGCATGAGTTCACCTGGAAGACCAGCGGATGACTCTCAGGGGGAGGACCTTGGACGTAAAGTCACCTGATGATATGGTGCGAGAGAGGAAGGTGGCCACCACTGCTTCACCTCACCTTCGTTCGGTCTTAGACCCATGACAACGACGGTTCAGCCTTGGTTGTGACGCTTGGCCTTTGATTTGATCCTTACGGCTGTGGTTAAAGGCTGGACTGGCCATCGCACCCAAGCGTCGTGCAGAACAGTTGAATTACCTCTCAAGATAACTTGGTTCATGTCTTGTAGTCATGTAAAGGTAGTACAGTAATTAGAAGTTAGCTGGTGGTGCAGTTAGACACAGAACATCATGGAAGAAAGGCAGTAAAGTGAGGTCATGATGATTGGAACCGAACACTGGCGGAAGGAAGGGTGGGATCAGGAGGAGCAGGTTGGGCGACGTGGTTGTGGCAGGCCGCGGCTCGCCTGCTGGCCTGTCTGCTGGCCTGATAGACGACTTCTGTTTGCGTCACTGAATCTAACCGACCTCCAGTTATAAACAAGTGGCCAGGGCGCGGCACTCCACAAGGCTGACCTCTGGTGGCCGAGCACGGAATCATAGACCTTAACTAGGGCAAAGGCCAACGAACGGAATATATGTGAGACTTGAGTGTTTGTTGACAGTGTTACGTACATGAACGAGTGGTGGCTTCGGCTCGATCACTAGAGATCCTGACGGTGCGTCCTGCAGGTTGTGATTGGTCCGTCGTGACGAGGAGAGGACTCGCCTGCTGGCCATCTACGTTGATCTATTTTTAAGTTTTGCAACTTTTTTTCTTCAAAGTTCGACTCGAAGAAGCAGATGTTGTTCATTGACGATAAAAACATTGCCCTGGGGTGTGGACCATTACCCCAGCCATGACCTTATGTGGCTGGCCGGGGTTGGGTGTGGGGTAGGGTATGTCAGTTTCGGGTGTGCGCGCGGGCTACGCACATATAAGGCTAGGAGGTTTGGAGCCCCTCTGACGTCATCAGGGGAGAATGTGGTGGTGGTGGTGGTGCTTTGTTCAGTGTTAACTGGTTCCTGTGATATCGTCTTCCTCAGTGTTAACCTTGCTCCTGCCTGCCCTGCTTCCTGACTCTGGTTTTGCTTCTTGTTAATTTCCTTCTTCCTTCCTGGTTCTTGTCATGTGCTTGTTCTTATTCCCTCCTTCGGCTCTTCCCTGTGTGTGTATGTGTGTGTGTGTGTGTGTGTGTGTGTGTGTGTGTGTGTGTGTGTGTGTGTGTGTGTGTGCACGTCAGGTGCCAAAACCATGAATGATGGAGCAACCCAGCCTTTTCCATTCTCCTTCCATCTTGTCTTCCTTCACTGTGTCCTTCATCCTTCCTTCATCTTGTCTTCCTTCACTATATCCTTCATCCTCCCTCCATCTTCTCTTCCTTCACTATATCCTTCATGAACTTGAGTCACCTTTCCTGTTCTCATCTATGTTTTTATTGTGATCTGTTATTGCCTTTCCTGCAGTTGTTCTCCCGTTCTTCCTTTACCTTCATAATTACTGTTTACTTTCGTGTCGTGTTTGTATACCTTCTCTCTGTATCATTTCCTAATCTTTCTTTGTAATTGTTTCTTCTTAATAAAGCCTTTCATCTGTTAAATAATAGTCATCTTTTTAATTCACGTTTCTTTGTTAGATTCGTCTCCTTCTTACTATCGTCTGTTCCATCTCCTAGATGTTTGTCTTCGTCTGTTCCATCTCCGGGTTGTTTGTTCCCCTCTGTTCCATCAGCCGGTTGTATATCATCTTCCGTTCCGCGTCTCGGTCGGTCAGTTCCACCCTCTCTTTGTTTATTCCGTCCTGGTGGTTTAGCATCGTCTGCTGGTGGCCTCTGTAAGCCCCGCACGACCCGCCTCCAGCTACATTATAATTCGTCCGTCTGCCGTCCTTGTCTGCGGCCGTAGCCTGGGCTCGGCTGGACGGTCCGTCGTGGGGCAGGCAGGCATCAGGTCAGGGTACTGGCCACCTCCCACAGTCTCAACAACAAGTGCCTCTCGTCAACACTCGCATTCTATCAAGTGTTCAGCCAATTTGGAAAGCTTGGGAACTGAAGGATGCATGGATTTCTCGGCGTCTGTCACGATGTAAGGACGGAAGGCGTCGTGTGCGTCCTGTTGCAATACAAGACCCCCCCTCTCTCTCTCTCTTTCTCCCTCCCTCCTGTGAAGGTGGCAGGTGCTGGTACAGACTGCGATCATCATTAGCATATCAGTTCATCACTTGGCCCATACATCTGACCCACTTTGCATCAAGACAAGTACTAACAGAGCCTCACTGGTGGACAGTTTCTTATTCCTATGAGTAATGTTTGGTTTGATAGTGGTGGTGCCAGCAGAGTGTGTGGTGGGTGGGTGTGAGAGCGGGACGATGATGTGATGTGTGAAATGTCAACACACACCACCTACCTCTCACTCCTCCCATGGCTGGTCAGACACCTGTACAGTGCTGGGGGCATCATTTGCTTACCCCTCCCCCCTCCTCCTCCCCTCCTCGGTCGAAGTTCCTGTGGATGGCCTTTGATCAGTGGGGGGGGGGGGGGATCATCTTTATCTTGCTTGCCCTGATTACCCTCAGTTCTGTGCTCCACCTCCTCCCCCACCCGTCCCTCTGATCCCTGGCTGCCCTGAGCGAACACTGGTCGTGTACCCTGGGCGACCTGGCCTCACTTACGGCATTCCGTGGGTCGGACGCCCCGGCCCAACACCCAGCAGGTTATCCAACACGTCTCCTCCACCTCCATGGTACGGACGTACCGTCTCCCTAGTGACGTCCCGGGGCAGCGCATCCTCACAATGAAATCACTGGAGCCCTTGTGGTAACCTTCCTACAATACTCTTGTATGGTCTCCCTGCGTACCTCCACTTGACTCCAACACGTACCCCTCCTTCCTGTAACAAACAAATACATCTTCCTCCAGTTTGCTCGCTTCAACATACACCAACTGACAGTATTATCATTTCGCTGGCTCTCCTGAGCGTATAAACAAACGGTAGACACAGACATATACAAACAGTAGACGCAGACATATACAAACAATGGACACAGAAGGTAGAATGGTCTCCTTCGACCCTTGTTTCAGAGGACTGAACATAAAAGCATATATATATATATATATATATATATATATATATATATATATATATATATATATATATATATATATATATATTCATTTGAGTGGGGAAAGATGCATCATAATGTACAACAGTGTGTACAACTTGTACATAAGACGCTCGTCAACACATCACGTAAATGTAACATAATATTTATACTTCGCGTTTATAGACTCGGTATTAGATGAACGTACGTAGCTACCTCCGTCGTCCATCTGGGCTGGTGCTCGGCCACACCTGTAGTTATGTGCAACATTTACGGTAGCAACACATCTGTCCAGGTCCTCGGTCACACCTGTAGTAATGACACATCTGTCCAGGTGCTTGTCCACACGTACAGGTATTCCCGGCACGTACCTTCAATAAGGACGGACATGTGTAGTTATATTGGCCAGGTCTTCCAGCAATCGACTGCCCGTCCACCCCGCCTCCCTCTCTGCCTCACCTTGTCCTCCCTCCCAGAGAGTTTGCTGTGTGTGTGTGTGTGTGTGTGTGTGTGTGTGTGTGTGTGTGTGTGTGTGTGTGTGTGCTAAGCTCAGCCCAGCACCGCTTGGGACCGAGGATAGTACAGTATCTGGTGTGGACGGGGGAGGGTAGCACAGTATGAACCGACTATCTTCCTGTACTATGTTTGTGAATGCCACTGTGTGTGTGGGGGGGGGGACGTACTGGGGGTGGCATGAGTACCAGTGGTGGAGGGAAACATTCCTGGACGCCAGGTTCACCTTCAGACCGTAATAACTCCCCGTCGGTAACCCTCCCGCCGGGTGCGTGTATGGGTCAGAGGTCGGGGTCATGAGACGCTGGGGCGGGCGGGAGGATGGGAGGGAAGAAGCCACGAACTCCAGCATGGGAGAGAACAATGATCTAGATGGAAGAGAAGAAGGGATGGAGTCGGTAGGGAGGAAGGAAAATAGATTGATGACATCTGGTAGTGCACATGAAGCAGCAGCATTCTTAACCTGAGGGCGAGGCCTGCCTGGGAGGACCTGGATCACATAGTGTCAGAGGGACGCGACGACCGCTCCGCTCCTCCCGGACGACGGAGTTTTGAAAGAGCAATAAATGTTAGGGTAAGTGATGGACGTAGGGTTGAGGTGAGTTGAGGTGAGTGGTAAGACTAGGACGATAAGCTGGTATGAGAAAAGGTTAAGCTTGTGTTTGCCTGAGGTGAATGGAGGCATTGGTGATGGGACTCGGGCTGTACGAGGACACACCAGTCTATGCAAATGAGAAGGCTGGACTGAGTGTGTCAAGGGGCGTATCTAGCCACTCTCATCCCAAGTCTCCCGGGAAGGGGAGGGAGGGATCCTGGAGATGGTAGGACTACACGAGAGAGAGAGAGAGAGAGAGAGAGAGAGAGAGAGAGAGAGAGAGAGAGAGAGAGAGAGAGAGAGAGAGATGCACTTAGCCAAAGAACCGAACATATTGTAGTTGACTGACATAGAGACAAGAGACTATCGTATGATAACGAGATGGGGTAGTTACTGATGCCAGAGCCACTCCTGGAGCTGGGAGAGGGCGTGCTATACCTGAAGCAGGGAGAGGTGGTGTCTGCACCTGACGGGGAACACCCGTGGGGGAGGAAGTGGCCTGGGAGTTGCTCAGAGTACAGAACAGAACGTCTCCTGTCTGTCTGCATCCCTTCTGACGTTCCTACCATCTTGTCTCACAGACTTACCGTGCATCCTGCCAGGCGTCACACGGGTCCCAGCCGTGGGTATTTTCTCAGTACTTCCCTCACAGTATTTATATAATGATTTACGTTCCATGCGGGATGGTCGGCCGCCATTAGGCCTGCTGCCAGTTGCCTGGTTGGAACTGTCGTACCGGAAACAGGCGAAAAAATGTCTTAATCCGCTAACATCTATTCTCAAGTTGTTATATATATATATATATATATATATATATATATATATATATATATATATATATATATATATATATATATATATATATATATATATATATATAACATACCGAAACCAGAGCCACCATCCACATCCAGGCCCTACACACCTTTCCGTACTTTATCAGCCGCTTCCTATGCACTGTTTCGGTAAATTGATAGCACATCGCCCCCTGTATACCACATACCTCCAATTCAACCTATCATTCGTACGTTTTACACCCTCCTGCATGTTCAAGAGAAAAAATGAGGAGACGTGGAGAGAGAGAGAGAGAGAGAGAGAGAGAGAGAGAGAGAGAGAGAGAGAGAGAGAGAGAGAGAGAGAGAGAGGATGGCGACCTGGTAGAAGCATTACCACCCCCATGAGGAGGAGGGAGATGGTCGTGGCAGGCGAGCCAGCCACCTCTCCTGCTGCAGGACCCGACGGGGGAACTGCCTTACACTGAGCCACCACAGAGCAGCAGACATATGTAGCCCAGGAGCAGGAGGCTGCCCTCACTACCTCCACCTCACCGGAGGGTGGCCTCACTACCTCCTCACCTCACCGGAGGCTGGGCTCACTTCCTCCTCACCTCACCGGAGGCTGGCCTCACTGCCTCCTCATCTCACCGGAGGCTGGCCTCAGTACCTCCTCACCTCACCGGAGGCTGGCCTCAGTACCTCCTCACCTCACCGGAGGCTCGCCTCACTACCTCCTCACCTCACCCTCGCTTCATCAACACAAATAAGCCGCTGGTAATGCTATAACCTCCTCCGTATCGGCAGTGGTATCGGATTTCCGTTACTCACCTTTGTCAACCAATCAACGAGCGAGCCTTATTAAGGGGGAACGGGGGGAGGGGGGGAGTGAAGGGGTTGAACCAGGATATACCACCTACCTGGGCGAGCGACCATCTGCTGCCACCTGGCGAGAAAAACGAGTACTTTGGCTTTAGTGTTCGTGGTGTATGTGTGTTTGTTTATGTATTTGAGTTTGTGTATGATTTAGGCCATGTTTTAGTGCAGCTGGTCAGGCTGAGAGGCGTCCCAGGAGTGTAACCACACACACACACACACACACACACACACACACACACAGTGACGGCTATGGGAAGAATCTAAGACCTTTCACAATTTTTTCATTTCCTGGTGTCGTGTTGTATGAGGAGATGAGAGGTGTGTGTGGGCAGGAGGAGGGTGAGAGTAGTCCTCCAGCGCCCCAGGTACAGGAGACACGTGATGCCCACCCAAGCTTCAGATGGGCACCAGGTGGTTGCCTTCACCCAGCACTGTGCCGTGAGGAGCAAACAGAACAAGTGTAGGGTCCAGGTACATCATGGGAGGCGGGTGTACACTAAGGATGTACAGGATGTTTGAGGTGTGTACTGTGGTAGGTGTGGGGTGGGGTAGCTCACAGTATGGTAAGACCAGGATGGGGGGAAGGAATACATTAGAGTTTACATAAAGATATTTCACGTTTATTCTACTATACTGTCGACCAGAGACAGTTTCGGCTGTGTTTGAACGTTTATATAAAGTTCTGTAACATTTATTCAATATTTGGCGTTTTTATGTATATTGAAAAGATCAAGTTAGTTCTTGTTATCATTTTGTGTAATGCAGAATATAATGTGTTGGTATGAATGTGTGAGAGTATGTGGACCAAGTGTTTGCTCTGAAGAATTTGCGTGGAATAGAGAGTATGTGTGTGTGTTGTTATGGCTCTGGCGAAAGTGTATTGATAAGATTGACAGAAGAAGGACTGTGTGGAAAGTGCTTCAAATACTGTACGTGGGAGGGAAGTGCTACAAATACCGTACGTGGGAGGGAAGTGCTACAAATACAGTACGTGGGAGGGAAGTGCTACAAATATTGTACGTGGGAGGGAAGTGCTACAAATACTGTACGTGGGAGGGAAGTGCTACAAATATTGTACGTGGGAGGGAAGTGCTACAAATACTGTACGTGGGAGGAAAGTCACTAAATGCTGTGAGAAGTTTTTACCCGGAGGGTAAGGTATGTGTGCAAGATGGATGGGAGGAGGATGAGTGGTTCCAGATGAAGGTGGCTTTGTGTCAATGATGCTATGTCATCATGGCTGTTCACTCTATTTGGACACGGTGGTGAGGGAGGTAAATGCGAGGGTTTTAGATCAAGGGGAGGGTCGTGGTATATTTCGGGGGTGGGGGGGGGGGGGGATGGGAGGTTAATCAGTTGCTGTTTGCAGATGACACGGCTCTTGTGGCAGACTTCCGACACAAACTCCCGAAACTGTTGACTGAGTTTGAGAGTGTGAAAGGAGAAAACTTAAACTAAGTACGGACAAAAGTAAGGTACTGTAGTACAGCCAGGGGATGAGACGAGATAGTTTAAGTGTAAGTTTATATGAGGAGGACCTGAAGGTAGTGGATGGACGCTCCAGATACCTGAAGTGGGTGGAACAATGAAGGCTGAAGTGAGTCACAGGGTGAAAGACAAGGCTGAGGCTCTAGATACAGTAAGAAGTGTGTGGAAGGAGAGGTCGGGGTTGAAAAAAAAAAAGATGTATGGATTTGAGTCTTGGACCATAACCATGTGTTGGACATGAAAGGTAATGTGAGGCAACTTGGTCGGTAAAGAAACGAGCCGAGTCAGTAACTGCAAAGTGTGCGAGAGGGTCGACCAGGGAGGCTGTCCTGGAAGACGCAAGGAACGAGAGGGTTAACATTATGTTGCTGGCATCACATGCCACTCAGTGGAGAGAGAGAGAGACAGCCGTGGTTGGTTACATCAGAGGTTTGTGTGTATGGTGTTGGTCGCTGAGCAGTCTGCCGTATTTCTGGGCGAGTCGTTCCTTTATGGAGTTAAGTGGTCAACCCAAACCTTGACTGGTGGCTGAGATGTGTTGGGATGTTGCACAGCGCTGCTGGGGGGGGGGGGGGGGGGATCCTCGACTATAAACTCCTTGGGCACGACGGTACGACCTTGAGCCCTCAGGTACGACCCTCAGGCACGACGTGTCACTTTGGTCTGGTTTTTGAGAATTAATTAAAAGTCAGACTAACGTAGACAGAGGTCGTACCGTCGTGGCCAAGGGTTGAGGAGGAACCTTAACGAGCAGCTGTACAGAACCTGTGTTGACGACCAGTTGTACAGAACCCGTGTTCACCACAGTATTATACACGTGCTGTACATGTTGAGCACAATGATGATTCTGTCTGTTACACGAGATACCGTCTGAAACTACGAGACGGCGCGGCGTCTGTATCCATGAGACACTGTCTGTAACCATGTAACAGCGACTGTAACCGTGAGTTACCATCTGTAACCATGAGGTACCATCTGTAACCATGAGGTACCATCTGTAACCATGAGGTACCATCTGTAACCATGAGGTGCTATCTGTAACGGTGAAACACCATCAGAACCATGAGATCCCCCGCAACACAACACCATTACAGTTTGCAGATCGTGTCTGCGTCACATCTGAACCTTGTGACCGTCAGTGACGGCCGGTGGGGGGCGCGCATGTCTCCTGCAGGGTGAGGGGAGGAGGTTGTCGGCGTGAAGGAGTTGGTTGAGGCGGCTACAGTAGGGGGCTTGTTTCCCCCTCCCTCCCTCCTCCCTCTAGTTGACGGTAGCAGGGGGAGGGGGAAGACAGTGAGGGGGGAGTACATGAGATGGGCAGGTTGCAGAAGCACATATGCTGTAAGACAGTGCTAGTATTCTTGGTTACACAGAGAGAGAGGATGGTAAAACAAGGCTCCTGACCAGCCATTCACTAGTCTTGGGGAACATCAGTCACCAGGGAGCAGCAGTTAGTGCCACAGAGACGCTGTACTAACGTGGATGTGAGAAAACATGCAGTAGAACCGCTGTGTTACTGCCATCTACTGTGAGATGACAGATACTTGCTGGAGAAGTAGTTTAGTATCTGTTTCGTGAAGATATTATCATTAAACATGTCTCAGTAATCAGTATTATTACAGAGTTTGTTCACCCGTCATCTTAAGGTAGAGAGAGGAAGGGGAGTACTGGCAGGCGAGGCACGAGGGGTGTGTGAACATACAGGGGGAGAGGCGGGAGGGGAAGGGGTGGTTGGGGAGGAAGTGAGAAGAGGGAGGTGGTGGGGTGGTTGAGGCCAGACACCTTCCAGGTGGTGGTGTGACCTGGGCCGACCCTGGGGCTTCTGTGTGGAGGAACCTCTCCCCTGGGGAGCCCCGGGCGGGGTCGCGCACGGGGGCCTCAGGCGACCCCGGTGGCGGAATGAGGGAAAATGAATGAGACGGGAAAACAGAGACGGAGAGCGTGAGGAAGACAGTCATGGATACGAGAGACGGTGAGAGACGGTGAAGAGACGGTGAGAGACAGTTGTGTTGGCAGTCCTGGTGGTGACAGGTTGACCCAGATGGTGGCACTGACCTGGGCTGACGTCATGATGAAGGGGTCATGGTGTAGATACCTCGCGGTCAGGCGTCGCGCGCGCAGGGCAACACAAAATAAACCAGTTTCCTGTAGATCATTTTTTTTTGTCTGTAAATAAAACAAATAATGGTGTTCCATGATGAGCGTGACACCACACACTGACCCCATCCCCTCTCACCTGACCTCTGACCCTCGCTGTATTTACGACGTCGGGGTCTAATAAGCCCTTCAGACAATAGTTATTTCCCGCTAATTCCCAGACTTTCTAATGGAGGCATTTCGTGACGTCATGATCGTGATCAGGAACGCGGGGGCGGAAGTTCGTGCGTTCGTGTTAACAAGAAGGATTCGTGAAGCTGGATGAAACACGGAGCAAGAAAAGACGGTACATTCTCAACACGAAGCGCCTTAGTTTGGGGTTCTTTATCACGAAACCTGTGATACGAATCATCCGTCGCACGAACCATCCGTGCAGCGACGCACGAAGACGTGTGTGTGTGTGTGTGTGTGTGTGTGTGTGTGTGTGTGTGTGTGTGTGTGTGTGTGTGTGTGTGTGTGTGTGTGTGTGTTTAGGAAAGTTTAGGACTGGTGAAGCAAATGATTCTCAAGGGTGGAAAGCGCGAGTCTTGTGTAACCCCCAGACTGTGGACTGAAGCAGAGAGAGAGAGAGAGAGAGAGAGAGAGAGAGAGAGAGAGAGAGAGAGAGAGAGGTATTCCGGCATCTTGGTGAATAATAATACTTGAAGCAGATCTTGTGGTTACACTCATTTTCTTTTATTTTTGAAGAAAATGCGGTGTGGTTAGTAAGTGGCAACAGTGTCTGTACATACCTAACTGGTAGTACTGTCAGCCATGACCACCACCATCATCGTACTGGTCCTCTGAACATGTACAGCCACGGATCGTGAACACTTCCTGGATTGTGGTAGTACGACTGCTGGACCTGTGGTGTGATACTAGAAGATGGAGTTCCTCCCCAGCCAACACCACACCTGTCCACCTTGACTTAAAACAGTCATTTTGCCGACCTGCGCCGCTGCAGTTTACCCCCTTCTTACCTGCCCCACGACACCCTCCTCTATCCCCTGCCATACACACAACATCTGTCTTGAGCAGCAGACAAGGAGTCGTATCGATACAGGTGTGTAGCAGTCGTCTGCTTCGTTCGTGGATCTGTACACACCCGGCATGCGAGCGTGGGTTTGGGACGTGTGTTTGCAATGGGGTTCCACGACTTTAAAAATGTCAGAACATATACGTAATCACACACACACACACACACACACACACACACACACACACGATCAGAGGTCAGGCAGCACAGTGCTGTGTTGTGTATACATCTTTCACACACACAACTCGACGCGTCGTTCCCTACATTCCTCTCTTGTGCCTTCTGTTTCTCCTGGCGGAGGGAATGTCTTGTAGCTGTACTGGTAACAGTGTTCCGGATGTAGGTTAGTCTGCTTATCCTGGATAGAGGACGTGGTCAGGGTGTCACACCTGATGTAGCCTATGTGCGTGTGGATATGTGGGCGCGGCTATGTAGGCATGGGTATGTGGGCGTGGCTGGAGGCGGCTGGCCCCGGACTGTGGGCAGAGGAGGGCTGATCCCCAAGATAAAGCCGAGTTATGATGGTTTTACAGCGAGAGGGACGAGCACCAGAACCCACCCTGCGACACCTCGGGCCACAACACACACACACACACACACACACACACACACACACACACACACACACACAGATACACAGTCTGGGCGGCTTCAGCATGTGGACCTTTCAGAAACGTAATATACGATGTTTTATTTGTAATGGTAATATTTAATGGTGTCTGTAATAACTTTGAACATTAGGCTACTGAAGTCCTGGAGATGTTATGTTCTACAGACTCGTTTATGTAAGAGACACATCAAGTACACCGGGTGGGGGGGGTGGGGGGGTTGATGATAGGAGTCCTGGGGAAGTCTGGCCAGGTTGTGTGCAGGACTGTAATACGACGTAGGTTTCTCCACTGTGTTAGTCGGTCAACAGGACAGTCTAGCTGAGGGGCTAGTCCTCACCCTCAGGCCACAACAGCTGGCAGGGTCACCAATGTAGTGTGTACAGAAGGTGTGGACTGGAAATCATAACTCAAGTACTGCTGCAGCGGTAACCTCCCACACGAAGGTTCATTAAATATGAAACGAAAAAAGGAATTAATTTTCTGATGACGAAATTAGATTGGTATATATCCTCCTTAACGAGACGTATGTTGTGGTAACCGAGATCAATAAAGCAGTTGCTTCCCGGGATGTGTTGATAATGATAGTTGCGGTGGTAACAATAGTTTCTCTTGGTCGATCGTTCATTCCATTTTACATCTGAGGAAACTCTCGCCCACCATCACGTTAATATCACACCTTACTTGTAACGTCCTGTCATTATCTCTGGTTGTTGACTCTCTGAATTGTGTTGGTGTGGTGGAGAGAGAGATGTCCTCCTGGGTGGTGTGGTGGAGAGAGATGTCATCCTGGGTGTTGTGGTGGCGAAAGATGTCCTCCTGGGTGGTGTGGTGGAGAGAGATGTCCTCCTGGGTGGTGTGGTGGAGAGAGATGACCTCCTGGGTGGTGTGGTGGAGAGAGATGTCCTCCTGGGTGTTGTGGTGGCGAAAGATGTCTTCCTGGGTGGTGTGGTGGAGAGAGATGTCCTCCTGGGTGGTGTGGTGGAGAGAGATGTCCTCCTGAGTGGTGTGGTGGAGAGAGATGTCATCCTAGGTGGTGTGGTGGAGAGAGATGTCCTCCTGGGTGGTGTGGTGGAGAGAGATGTCCTCCTGGGTGGTGTGGTGGAGAGAGATGTCCTCCTGGGTGGTGTGGTGGAGAGAGATGTCCTCCTGGGTGGTGTGGTGGAGAGAGATGTCCTCCTGGGTGCTGTGGTGTGGGGTATGTCCTGGGTCCAGGTAGGCCGCCAGAGGTGAGAATGTTTGCAGAGACCTCTCAGTCGGTAGGCAGGTAGGGTCGTCTACGACCGTCTAGGGTGGCGGTGCGTGTGGTAGGGCGGTCTAGGTTGGCGATAGGTCCGACCGTCAAGGGTGACGGTATTCCGGGAGGGCGTGCTTGTGTGGGGGGACTTGTGGAGGGGTGGCCGTCTGGAATGGCGTAGTGTCGGCGATGCTGGAGATGTACACGTTTATGTACGTCACCGCATACCAGCAGCCTCCCGGAGTAGGGGGGGCCAAGCGCGGAGCTGGCCAGGTGTGTGATGCTGGTGCTAACCAGGTGTGGGAGGGGGGGGACCAGATGTGGTGGTGGGGGGCTGTGTATGGGGAGGGGGGGCTGAGATGGTACGGTCAAAGATGTTAAGTTTTAGGGACGTGTGGGGGGGGGGGGAGAAGGACGACAGAGAAGTAGAGGAAGTACATGATGGAGGGAGAGTCTGGGGCAATAGAAGTGATTGTCAACATGAAGGAAGTGCTACCCTCCCATGATTGCCTTCCATGAGATGTTACTTAAGGCAAGGCTCGCGCGTAGCGCTCCCCACTTGCCTCGCTTGATTAATGAGACTCTTGTGCTCTGCCGTTACTCTGTACTTATGATCGTTCAGTTTTTTTTTTTTTTTTTCAGTCATGCAGGTAACGTTTCCGTCAATATTATCTCAGAGGGACAGCCAGTGTGTGCCCACGTCTGCTACAGGGGAAGTTATGTCGCTAGGTGTCCTGGGCTCAGGTAGACCTTCACATGTTGTCAGGGAGGAAGCAGGGAGACCCAGGGAGGGAGGGAGGAGGGCAGGTCTGGTGAGAGTGAGGTGGGAGGGGCGGAGCTCACAGACCCACGTCCGGGTTCACGACCTCTTCCCCCCTCCCCATCACCACACTCCTCCACTGGTGTCTTCCTCACTACCTCCAACAGTGTCTCCCTCACAACCTCCACGAGTGCCCTCACAACCTCCACCAGTCTTCCTCACAACTTCCACCAATGTCTTTCTCACAACTTGCACCAGTAAACAACCTCACAACCTCCAGTTGATTCTTATTGATAAAATATTCGATCAGAATGCCCATTTACACCATCTTGTATATCCAGTGTCACATATGTAACACGCCTATGTACACTATGTACACCAGCTGCCCCATAACCAGATATCAGGTGGTGTAGACTCTGGGATGGTCACCAGCTGCCCTTTCCCAAGACAGGTGGTGTAAGGTGTGGACTGGTCACCAGCAATGGGACATGCAGGGTTTGGGTTGGTCACCAGCTGCCCCCCTTCCCAGACAGGTGGTGCAGGGTGTAGGATGTTGGTCACCAGCTAGAGAGGACACCAGCTGCCCCCCTCCCCAGACAGTTGGTGTAGACTGTAGGCTGGTCACCAGCTGTGATGGAACTTGACTTACAAAGGAATTTACTCAACCATTGAAACATTGTAATTCTGCACATCTACGTAGCCGCTGGCTCGGACCGCTCCCTCCACGTGCTTCCTCAACCTCCTCTCTTGTTTGAACTGCCTCTGTTTTAGCCTCTGTTTCAACTTCCTCTGATCTGAGAGATTCTAGAATACTCAGAGGTTTCACTCAAGTGAAGCAGAACTGTTCGAAGCAAGTATCTTACGCAGAGAAAGTCTTCGACTCTAGGGTCTCAAGCGAAGCAGAAGCGTACCAACCCCGGGGTTTCAGGCGAAGCTGAAGTGTCTCAAAGCAGGGACTCAAATAGCACCATTGGATACATACGGAGCCATCTTCACTGGTGCTGTGATATAAAGAAATGCCGAAGAAGTTACAGGGTTCAGTGCACTGGCTCAGCTGCTGAGTTTCATGAAGCTTCGTAGAATGTGGAAGCAAGAGACTTGAGCCGCTACAGCGACGCCGACGGCCATTGATAGTAGTTAGGAATGTACGTAGGATGACGATGTAGAATGTTAGTACTAAGCGGTGACGTAGACGATGAGTGAGCAGTACCCAACCCACGTACTCCAGGTCCTCTCAACCAGGCTCAGGACTTTTAAAATGCCTTTCAGGCGATACCTGCAGTCCAAGCGGATCCCAGCTCTCTCAGCAGTCCTAGCCCAGCATTAGCGTTTTATCATTCTCAAAGAAAAAAAAAACATTCCTAGCATCCTGAGCTCTCTAGAATAGGGCTTCCTGGGTGTTCGCCCAGCACCACTGTAAACCCTAGCAAATAACGTGAGCCCTCAGCACACCTAGCCACCAGCCAGCATCTTAGGTGATAGTGTTCACGTCCCCAGCACTCCTGCCATGTGGACCCCTGACGGAAGGAAGCCAGGCTGCCCTAGTGGATACCGGCCGCGGGCGTCCTCACCCACGCTCGAGGAACCGTCCGCCTGTCGGCATCGTCGACCCTGTAGCACGACTGTACGATCCTTGAGCACGACGGTACGACCCTCCAGGGTGACCGTACGACCCTCCAGGGTGACGGTACGACCCTCGAGCATGGCGGTACAGCCCTTGGGTATGACGGTCGTACCCGAAGGGTCATTACGTCTGGCGAACAGATGAAGCAAACGGAACAGTGACACTCGTGATGAGAGACCTGATGGTCGTGGTTGGTGTGATGTTAATCAAGTTAAATTGTGCAGTTCTGAGGTTGTGACGCACAACAAACTTGGTGTTATCGTACGTGGAAGCTTCACGAGGAGGTGTGTTACATGTGTTACATTTCCGACCCTTTGCTATCAGCTGGCGCCGGGCGTGCCCCGGGACACGTCTCACCTTGCCATGTCCTCCTCCGCGGCGCCTGTGTCCTTGCCCTGCAGCGTGGTGTGACCTGTGACCCGGGCACGACCTGCTGGAGGGAATCTCATTCAGGTCACCACCACACTAACCTGCACTCTGACCTGTGCTCCCGTCCCCCCCCCCCCCCCCCCCCCCACAATTCCCCCAGGCTGCAACACTTTCCACGACGTTCATTGACACCGAAGAAGTTGGTTGCTCTGTTGGCTGGCTGGCTGATCATTTGGCTGGCTGGCTGATCAGTTGGTTGGTTAGCTGATCAGTTGGTTGGTTGGCTGATCAGTTGGTTGGTTGGATGATCAGTTGGTTGGTTGGCTGATCAGTTGGTTGGTTAGCTGATCAGTTGGTTGGTTGGATGATCAGTTGGTTGGTTGGCTGATCAGTTGGTTGGTTGATGATTGGTAACTGCTTTATCTATTAGCATTAGCTGATGTTTTAGCTGGTTGGCTGCCTGGCTGATCTGTTTGCTAAATGGCTTATCTGTTGGATAGCTGGCTCAGTTGTTAGCTAGCTGATGTGTTAGCTGGCTGGTTAATCCGCTGGCTGGCTGGTTGGGTGGGTGGGTTGGCACCTGGCGGGAGGGTTCCCACGAACCCTTCCCACGATCACCCTCAGTGTACATTCCACAGTAAGTGGTGTTGCTCCCTACCCCTCGCCCCTGGTGTTGCCTGCCCCTAGTGGTTTGCAGCAACCCCAGGTGTTGCCTACCCCTAGCGTTGCTCAAGTACATCCTGAAGTCGTTCTGATGAGCCCATAGTAACACGACCTGTAGTAATCCCCTTAGGTGTGTACGACCCTGTATCTCCGTATGTGCAACAATGACAACTTTTTATGGTCGTGATGACTCCGTTGTTTGCCTCAGTAAAGCACTTTACTCTCACTGTTAGAGCATCATCACTTTATACTTCACCCTGATAGAGCCTTATTTGTCTCATGGTTAGAGCTCTGTCATCCCTTCATTGCAAAGAGTGCTCGGCCTGGTAGAGTTCCGTGAAGATACTGATAGAGCTCCATAATTACTCTAATAAAGCCCCATCATCACTTTAAAGAGCGCTGAAACTTCGTGGTCGACCCCCATGGTGTTCGTGGGCGGCCAAGGCGGGACACAGAGCAACAGCAACTCTGTCGGGCGGGGGCGGGGGCGGGGGCGGGGCGGGGGGAGGGGGGTCAGTAGAGTGCCATTTGGTTTTGATTAGATGAAGGTGACGTGTGTGTTCTACGACAGCAGAACAGTGGGTGAGTGAGAGCGACGTGAGCATTACGACAGTGGATGACGGAGGACGAGTCTGCTGCCACTGCATGAGGGCGACACACGACCGTTGGCGAGATCTGAATTGTTGATTTTATGTTGGCTGAAACGGCACCGGCAACTGAGGCCGTAATCAAGAGCACCCCATTAACGCTATATATAATATATATACCCTAGCCTGAGCCAGGCACCCGTGTTATCGACCAACCCGCAGGAGTGGATAAACAGCTGGGTTGACTGTGGACCGACTGCCGCAACCAAGATTCGAACTTACGTGCTCGATCCTAGGCAGCCTGTGAGTGCGTTACGATCAGAAACGCTAACCGCTACGCCACAGAGGTTCTATAGATGTGTGGATACATGTGTAGGTGGACGGGATGGTGGATGAATGTAAATTGACTATTGGATAGTTGAAGGAGGGAACATGCATAGACTTCTGTACGACTACGTATGTTGATGGTGCTTGGCTGGAGACTTATGTAGGTAGTGTATGGATAGAGAGCCGGCCGGGTGGGAGAGCCTGGACTACAGGAAGGGTCTCTCCCTAGGATGGTAAATGGAAGTGGTAACACTGGCGTCCCGCAGTAATAGCCTCCCTGGCTAGTGGCGTCCCCCCCCCCCCCCCCTCCACCTGCTGGCGTCCGTGAAGCAGAAATCACCACAATGACTGAATCGCATACCACAAATCTTTGGTGTTTGGCCGAGGAACTCTGTGGGTTTCTAAAGGGAACAATGAACATGGAACGGATTAAGGATGGGCTCCAAGGCCAGGCCAACGCACCCATGGGTCGTACCGTCGTCCTGAAGGGGATAATGTAAGAGTCGTGCTCACGGTTGTCCTGCCGTCCTGGTAAAGGAAAACGTTCGCGCCAGGCCTGGTGTTGGTGTTACTTGGGTGTCTTAGTCAAGGACGAGGTTTTCTTAATACGGTCGCAGACATCATGGAGTGGTCGCCCTCATCAGCGTGGGCAAGAGGCCGTCCCCTCCTCTCTACATAGTGCTGCGTCGGGCCCTCATGCCTCATATGGGTCGGATCCTTCATCTCACATGAGTAGCGCTCCTCATGTTTTCATTCTTTCCTTTCTGCTGTCTTCACCTTCCTCTTAGTCTTCATGTTGTCTCGGTATTCCTTAAACACCACTTCCAGCCATCTTCTTCTTCTCCCCCCCTCTCTCTCTCTCTCTCTCACGAGTTACCCCCCTCCCCCCTTCCTAGCTCCGTCCTTACCTCTGTACCCCCTTCACGACCTGGCTCCTCCCAGAGTCGTGACTGATGGCCGCCTCCTCTCCCTTGTTCCTGCTGGCTAGGCCTACCTAAGGGACGGGAATGGTGGGGGAGGGGGCATGTTTAAGGTCACGAGCCATGTACGTGTTACTGAGGATGACGGGGTGAGAGAGAACTTGCGGGATGAATCATCTTGGATGGCTCTCGTGATGATGAGAGATGTGTATGTACGTAAAGGTTGCTGAGATAATGACTGTAGTGACGGATGTTGGGTACACATGAAATGCCCGAGGTACACACACTGTGTAATTACTGTTTATACTGTACCAGCAGAAAGTTCTACGCTCAAGCGGTGGTCTGTATTTCCATAAAACTTTCTGAACTTCTCTATGTTGTCAGCATTCTCAGCTTCACCTATAGTTTATTCCATTCATCTTCATATGATACGTTTACGTACTCTGACGTCTTTCTGGCGAAGTTTATGCCTAATTCCATGTGATTACGTCTGGTTGTTTTGTCTTTCGAAGAACTGTTCGCTGTTGACATCATGAAACTAATTTAAGACCTTAAAGTTTGTGATCACGTCACACTTGACTCCTCTCATTATCATGGTGAACAAATTTGCAGCCTCCAGCGTCTCATTGCAACTCAAGTTTCTTTTATCTGGTGCCATCTTTATTGCCCTCCTCTTGACCTTTTCAGTTAGTTATTTGTTTTTCTTTAAGTGGCGACCAAACTTGAGAAGCAATACTCTTATTTTAGCGTATTATACCATGTGAAGAGTTTGCCGAATACTTCATTATCTTTATGAACTGGAATATTGTGCTGATATTTGCCAGCCAACAGTTTGTCTTCGTGTTGCTGTTCTTCTGAAGTAGGTCTTTGCCGACAGGTAGAGAGCAATTTCGATTCCCACGTCCCATCACGCACACATTCCTGCAGCTTTTTTCCAAGTTAATAATATTCGCGATAAGGTCTTCCTTCACTGTGTCTTATCCTTATTACTTTTCATTTCGTTTTTCTAGCCAGAAGATGCATTTCCTTCAGCAGCCTCCCATGTGATGCAGTATCAAATGCTTTCTTAGAATGTATTTAGTTAAGTCTACACAATCCACGCATCCTTCTCTTGTCTGAGACGTTGCTTACTTTCTTAAGGATGTGCGAGAAACTTGGTACGCGTCATCTTATTTTCCAAGATCCGTGTTGTTTACGCTTATGGAGTTTCCCCCTCAAAAATTAGTCATCCATTTGCTTTCCGATTATCATTTCAGTACTTTATAAACAACACAGCGCAACCAGTCTGGTCTCCTGTGGTATGGTGTTTGCTCTGAATCCTTTGGCACTTTACCTTCCTCCAGGGACATCGTGAGCAACATTGTCAGCGGTCTGTCAGGTGTATCACCACACTCGTCTCACTCATGTTGAGAAACTTCAGAACCATGAGCCACATATGGGTCAAGAGCCTTTACCACTGTCTTTTTTTGATAGGAATTTCACTGCTTCCTAAGACCTTCCCATTCCTTCTCACTGCTGTTGGGCTGCAGTGTCTTCCACTGTGAAAATACTCTTCCTTGCATATTTGAGCATCATCCTCTACAACTCTTTTGAGAATTCACTCCTGATGAACGTGTGTGTGTGTGTGTGTGTGTGTGTGTGTGTGTGTGTGTGTGTGTGTGTGTGTGTGTGTGTGTGTGTGTGTGTGCACACTTGCATGTGAGTCTGTCTGTGTGAAAACATCAGGGCTGAAGTAAGTTTCCGTTTCCGTGAAAACCATGAGACAGGTTACCTCTGGTGCTGGAGCCAGACCGACATCTGCAGTAGGTAGGAACCTTCATCCTACACAGAGAAACATCTATACCAAATGTTTCTCTCTCTTACCTTACCCTTGGACATTAATATACGGAACATGACACCGTCATTATAATTGTATATTTGTCATTAACCAGCATTTACACAGCAATTACAGATTAATTACCTGGAATTTTTGCTTTTGTCTGTGTCTGTCTGTTGGGCCATAAGTTAAAGTCTAATCTGGTTGCGCTCCATCAAGGACGTGTTTGTACTGTGTCCAGAGAAGACTGAACTACCAATTGTGTATGTGTGTCTGTCTGTCTGTTCGTCCAGCGGTGAGCTACCAACGCAGTCTGCCTGTGGGTCTGTCTTTTTCTGCTTTGCTGCCGGTTATATTATTAGAAGGACGGCAGTGGAGAGAAAGAGATAGATTTCCTGGGACAGTTAACAACGGGCATTGCTGAAGGAGACGACTGGACCTGGAATCCTGGAAAAATATTTGAGATGCATTTGTTTCACGTAACTTAGTGACATCACATATAACTAGAGTTTGAACAAATATATATTTTTTCCTTATCAAGCAAAAATAATGACTTCACCGGACTGTTGTTGTTGGCCTGGGGAAGCTGTATGAGGTAATACAGGATCTGTTCGTGGCTAACATGCAGAATGGTTTACGTACAGTAGAAATGCTACATCGGCTCTGCCAGGTGGAGCCACTTTCGCTGGTCTCGTAGCATCATCACGCAACGGAAGGAAGGCGATTATCACAATGGAGACATCTTCCTCACAACTGAGAATTTCTGGTGTTGTAACTGGTACTTAGAATAGTATGATAATAGCTCTACCTGTCTCATCTGCTTTCAAAACTGGTTTGAAGAAATCTGTAATCAGTCGGATGTAAACGTCAGGTATTCCTGATTGTAATGCTGAGCTGGCGGACTTATACTAAAATTAACTGGCGACCTGTACCCACATTAAGAAGGTCATAGGTCATTGACGTATAAGTATTTTCTATTTCTATACTTCAGGCTGTCATGATGAAAACAAAAATACCTGTTTTCTGTAAAAATAAAAAAAAATAAGAGACGACATGACAGTTGTTGGGAATTTAAGGAGTGCGTTCTACCAGGGATGGAGAGAGAGGGTGGTCGTGGTGCATTGGACTTGATGACGGCATACCATTAAGGGGTCGTGGTCCTGGGTCCCCACCACCCAGATGACCATTCCTCAGGCAAGGTTAACAGACCTTGGCCAGACGTCTGGGTCGGGTTAATGATCTGTGATGTTTATATCCAGATCAGGTCGAACTTTTACGTAACCTGACATTTATTCGGGTGATCAGTATATTTAAAGGTAGTTATCGTAGCTAAATACAACACGATCTTGCAGCTTAATTTACTGCGGTGGGATTGTTCTGTTGTGATACTTTCAAAGTGTGATAATAATGTGGAAATGGTAGTTCTCTGGTCTGCGGATTCCATGTTTCAGTGTGGGTCGTCTTATATCATCTATTAAATGTTTAATTGGACCTAACTTGCTGACCCGTAGATGTCGAAATCTCAGAATTAATTATAAAACATCTGCTACAAACACGTCTTTCCCGTCGCTGACCGCAAATGTTGATGAGAGACTGACTGTGTAGGTTAGGTGTTGTGTGAGGCCAGGTCCTCATACATGTGTTCCGTAGTCCGTGGTAGGATCTCACGCAGATATTCCTCTCCTTAGGTTCTCCTGGTGTTCCGTATTTTAGGCTTTATGGAAGTGTTCTAGAGATTGGGTTCTCGTCGTGTTTCGTTGTCTAAGTTATCATGAAGTTGTTCCGTTGCCTTAGTTTTCAGGGAAGTGTTCTTTAACCAAGGTCTCGATGGTGTTCCGTAGCCTCACTTCTCATGGGTGTTCCATAGCCTAGATTCTCATGCAGATGTTTTGTAGTCTTATGTTTCATGTAGGTGTTCCGCGTCTTTATTCCTGACGAAGATGTTCCACCGGGTAGTAGGTCCTCCTGGAGGCGTTCCATACCCTACGTTCTCATGGAAGTTATCCCGAGGTCAGATTCTCATGACCTTCCTGGGGCCACGTTCCTGTGGTGGTGTTCCCGAGGCCAAGTGCTGGTGGATAAGCTCTTGAGGCAAAGTTCTCAAGATGTTGTATGTTGGTATGGTTAGGGTCCCCTGCAGGTGTATCAGGCTAAGGTCTCTTAGAAGTTAATTAAGGTTAGGAGTCTCTTGCAGGTATATGTAAGGGTCTGGTCTCGTCGAAATTACATATTCAAATTGCCGAGTTAGAGAAGCGGTCTTGCCAATGCATTCACGGGCGGTATATATATCTGGGAGGTGTGCGTCAGGGTTGGGGGGAGGGTGGCCGGTAAAGATGCTTGGACCAAAATACGTGAATATTGGACGACGGTTTATTTCCAGAATGTTCGCCACACATGGACGTGGCCCACGAGAGGTAGTTTGGATGATAATGTAATTTTTATTAATACCTTAGACAGCCTCGTGGGATGTGCTGTGTTTCCAGGTGGATTACATTATGTAATCCACGTCATCAAACTGCCAGAGTCAGTGATTTATTTACCGTAAGTGATTACCTTGGTGACCAGTTTGGGTAGTTGTAAGTCCAGAGCGATGTGTCAACTCTCGTCATCTCAAGTAACCATGTCTGGGTAAACCTGGACGTTTGGTAAATGCACGAGTCGTCAACACTTATTTAAAGATGTTCACGTTTTTGTCTTGCTAGGTTTACTAGTAACGGAAGCAAAAGAAAACGAGTGAATGAACTTTGGTTTAGCATATTTAGTTTTTCGTGTCATCATCATTAACAACACCGTGAAAATTCTCAGGTTTCTAGTCATCTTTATGAACATTCCTGGGTCGCGACCTACCCTCGGGTGAAACTTGGGGCATCCATTCTGCTCAGGTCTTACATCCTCTGTTAAAACTTGGCTCTTGACTTCCTGTAGTGAAACTTAAGGTCGTACATCATCTGAGAAACTTGGAGCCTTAACACTTTAGTCAAATTTAGGGCCGTTCAAACCCTCTTGTGAAATTAGGAGTCTGACACCCTTTGACGTAACTTTGGGCTTTAAACCTTGCTGTGAAACAGTGAAGCGGGATATCACACCCTTAAGGTTAACTTTGGGCCTAACGCCGTCAAGTGAAACTTGTGTCCTTACACTAGTTTCACTGTAGTGAAACTTAGGGATTTCGTTCTAACGAAACTTAGCTTCCTACACTCTTCTGAAACTTGTGGCCTTCCACTTTGTACAAACTTACGTCCTCACACTCTGGTGAAACCTGGGGCATTTTTTTTTTACAACATGCAGTGTGTTGGTTGGACAAGACCAGCCGAGCAGATCACACCAAACATAACCATTACTTGTGGTCGTGACGCTTAACACGGGACGAAAAGTGCCATCTTGGGATGGTGGCACGACTCTCTCTCTACTGTGGTGGTGGGACGACCCTCTACATCTGATGGTCGTGATACGGCTTATAAGACGTTCTTGTTGTGTTTTTTGGGGTGGCTGGTTGCTGGCAGTGACTCCCTGTCCTTGTTCACATTCCTGCTTTATGATTTTTTTTATAGGAAGCGAATTACCTGCACCTGTTCCCATTTTTTTTTTATACCAGCGTTGGAAAACATTGTGTGTGTGTCCCGTTTTCTACTTCCTTCGTGTCATAACTGCAGAGGTTTTTATGTTACCTCGACAGACATGGTCCCGTTCCACCAGGCCCCTGCGAGTTGTGCTTTATACAGTTAATATTGTTCCTGAAGGTCCTACTCTCGTGTTTAAGGGGTCGTCCCATCATGCTCAAAGGGACCTAAGGGTCGCACCGTCATGCTTAAGGGGACCCAAAAGTCTTACCTTCGTGCCAGATGCGACCCCAGGGTCGTCCCGCTCGCCGGTCTGAAGGCTCGGCTTTCGTGTTCGCAGTGTTCGTGTGTGACTTGTAGCGTTTGTTTGTGATTTGTGGTGTTTGTTAGATGACATTCTGATTGTGGTTAGCAGTGTGAAGGTGTGAGGTTATAAAGAATGTGGCTGTTGTTCTGTAGTTGGTTTATAATTGATTTTCTGGTTGTCGATGGTTGGTTTGACGGTGAATGTTTCGGTGATGTGGTTGTATGGTTGACTGGGTTTAATATGGTTCATCTCGTGGCTAACTTTATATTTGCTGGCAGATGACACCTGGTCGCTGGTGTGGTTCAGGGTGCATGGTCGACCCTGTGGTTACCACCATCTGGATGGTCGTGTGGTGTTGGTGTGGCGTGGCGGGCTGTGGTTGATGGCGCGTGATGGGTGAGGTTAATGATGTGTAGCGAGGTCAGGTCAGGTCATGACACGTGGAGAGCCTCACGGGTCACAGCAAGGGGAGGCACCTAGGCTCGCCCCCTGGGGAAGGGGGGATGGAGACTTATGGCGCTAATGCCAACGTATGAATATTTAATGAAGGAATTAGCATAGGCCGGGACGGGGCTTGAGCTTCGCCTTCCCCGACTTAATGATGGGGTGGTTGTGGTGGGGAGGGGATATTATTTTGGTAGGGGGTGAGAGTAGGGGTGGCGTGGAAAGGTTGTGAGGGAGCAGAGTTGTGGGAAGGGAGTGGTGAGGTTGTAGGGAGGAGGATGGCGGCGTGGAAGGGGTTGTAGCATGAGAGGTTACTGTGGGTTAAGGCAGAGGGGAACTGGTAAGGAGAGTATCGGGAGCGGGGTGAGTGGAAGTGTGCGAGTTTATAGCTAGAGGTAGAGCAGGGCAGGGCAGGGGTGAGGTGAGGTACGAGATATTTTGAGTGTGTGAGGCTGAGTGGATGACATAAGACATGAACATTCTCTGCCGCCCACCCACCTACCCAGCCTCCCAGAGTAAAATTAGAGTGTGTGAGCATTGCTGCGTTTAGGGTAGGGCTCTGGCCTGATCACATCCTCCTGCACTCTAACACTGGACTTGAAATTTCCACTCAGTCGCTGAAGGTTATTTCCAGTCACCTACAAGGAGGGATGTTTGTTTTTAGGTGTAATGCTATGTGCCATGGAAATGAAATAATATTATATATATATATATATATATATATATATATATATATATATATATATATATATATATATATATATATATTTTTTTTTTTTTTTTCTTTGTCGCTGTCTCCCGCGTTTGCGAGGTAGCGCAAGGAAACAGACGAAAGAAATGGCCCAACCCACCCCCATACACATGTATATACATACGTCCACACACGCAAATATACATACCTACACAGCTTTCCATGGTTTACCCCAGACGCTTCACATGCCCTGATTCAATCCACTGACAGCTCGTCAACCCCGGTATACCACATCGCTCCAATTCACTCTATTCCTTGCCCTCCTTTCACCCTCCTGCATGTTCAGGCCCCGATCACACAAAATCTTTTTCACTCCATCTTTCCACCTCCAATTTGGTCTCCCACTTCTCCTCGTACCCTCCACCTCCGACACATATATCCTCTTGGTCAATCTTTCCTCACTCATTCTCTCCATGTGCCCAAACCATTTCAAAACACCCTCTTCTGCTCTCTCAACCACGCTCCTTTTATTTCCACACATCTCTCTTACCCTTACGTTACTTACTCGATCAAACCACCTCACACCACACATTGTCCTCAAACATCTCATTTCCAGCACATCCATCCTCCAGCGCACAACTCTATCCATAGCCCACGCCTCGCAACCATACAACATTGTTGGAACCACTATTCCTTCAAACATACCCATTTTTGCTTTCCGAGATAATGTTCTCGACTTCCACACATTCTTCAAGGCTCCCAGGATTTTCGCCCCCTCCCCCACCCTATGATCCACTTCCGCTTCCATGGTTCCATCCGCTGCCAGATCCACTCCTAGATATCTAAAACACTTTACTTCCTCCAGTTTTTCTACATTCAAACTTACCTCCCAATTGACTTGACCCTCAACCCTACTGTACCTAACAACCTTGCTCTTATTCACATTTACTCTTAACTTTCTTCTTTCACACACTTTACCAAACTCAGTCACCAGCTTCTGCAGTTTCTCACATTCTTGAATACTGATATGAAAAGGTACTATATCCTCAGAGGCATTTGTCACTGTTGGGAGGCAACTTTCGGTGCACAGTTAGACTGGTGTCAATATCAGTCATACTGCAGGACTGAGAGGCAACCTTAGTTACCTTCCACGGCTCAGAATTGTTGGTAACCTGGTCACACTGGTTGGTGTTACTCTATCAACATGATCACCTTCCTCTTGGGTTGTGGTATGATAACGGGGGTGATTGTCATGCCAGTTATTTGCTTAATCAGTATAAACTCCACCACGTATTTGCTCGGGAGGAAAAAAAAAATCATCCCTGGTAAACTCTTTATGACAACTTGGTAAAAGTCGACGTGGTGGTATCTGAGTGAAGTAATTAATTCTCATATTCCTGACATGAGATAATCCAGTGTTTATGTGAAAGTCCTTATTTCCCAGAAACTCAGCCCAAATCTGACCTGGTGTTTAGTAAATCTCTTGACTCCTTGATTTCACCCAACCTGGTGTTTATGAAGAGTCTGCAGTGTCTCTGATTTGACCAATGTTGACCTGGTGTTTATGTTGCAGTCGTGCCATCATGCAGTACCTAATGAACAAGTATGCTACAGAGGGCACACAATACCTCTATCCAAAGGAACCGGAGGAGCGAGCAAAGGTTGACCGCATGTTGTTCTTCGACATGGGCACACTCTACCATGCTATAAAGGAATATTTCGTGAGTACTACCACCACTTGTTGCTTTCCTTTCCCTTCTCTGTAACTTAAGCCATTTTAGATTATTTTTCATTAAAAAACTTGAATGAGTAATTGATATATGTGAAAAAGCACTATGAGGAAGAGGTAAAAGTTCCAGAATTATATAGAGTTTAATTTGGTATGGAATCCAGCTGTATATTTAAAATCACTCTTGTGGATATAGGTAATATGATTGGTTCTTGTAATGAGATAACGATGATTCTGTATACAAAAGTATTAGTATCGAGCCACGAAAAGATGGGGTTAATCAGTACGCATTAAGGCTTGAATCACTGAGACCAAAATGCTGGAAGATTTAGAGAAGTTGGAGGTGTTTTTGTGGAGGTTACAATGCAATATAACACGATTAACTTCATCTCGAGTGTCGGGTACACCAAGAAAATTCTTCCGTAGCAGACTGTTAGGGAGAACTCGACACAGATTTAGAGGAAGCATCTAAGCATTTGTGGTATGGACCAGAATTTTGCTGTGAACTGGTTTATCATGAATTTCAGTATGATGGTTAAAGGAAGTGCCATAATGAGCTGATGATCACTATAGAAACCCGAGTGCTAACGTGGGGCCTATGGGACCTTCTTAGAAGAGAATGAAGAAAACGGCATTTGATAAGGACCAGACAAACACATAAATATACAGCACAAACAAGGCTGAATTGGACTGAACCTACATACAACAATGTACAACTCAAGTCAGGAATTCAAAGCACCCTTGAATGCAGAAGGATGTCATGACCAATTTTATCTTGCAGTATGCATTAGCCAGTGAATGGTTGACCACCATTATTATTAAGGAGTGGATCCGAAGTTTTCACACTACCAGTTATCATGTATGAAAGTATGAAAAATATTGGCATCAAAGATGTCAAACTATCAATTATCCTGAGTAACACACCCACCTATCCATGATGGGAAATAACCACCGAGTATGGTTGCAGTAAGATGCTATTTCTCTTGCACATGAATTAGGAGATAAACAGGGCACTATGTACACATAAAAGGAGAATTTTATGGAGCTTGCCTGTCTGTCAATACAGATAAGGATACTAATGCAGAACAGACATATATTGACTTTACACCATTCTACTTGTCAAACCATTCCACTTGCAGGCTGTTTTCATCCATGTAGTGAACAGATATGATGAGCATCCCATCTTTACCCTTGCAGTTGCATGGCAGAAACTTTTGGGTATGGGCTTAAGTGAAAAAGAGGATGAACCTTCCTTCCTCAGTTGTGTATTTCTTGATTTCTTGGGCTACCTAAACTTGGGAGGAGTGGGCTGCAAAAAATATTTCTGTATAAGAAGTAGGGATTACAAACTTGAATACCACCTGTCGACTGAAAAGAAGATTGTAAAACAGGTCTTGTCGGATGTACTTGGAGGAAGAGGAAACAAAAATGTGTGAAACAGGTCTTTTTGGATGTACTTGGAGGAAGAGTAAACAAAAATGTGCAAAAGAAAATAATGGCAATACTTTAGTGACTAAATGCACATATTTCTGTGCATACAGCTCTCTTGCAGTGAGATGGTTAGGGCCCACAGAGACCCAAAACATCCACATCCAATGATTAACCTTTGCATGTCACATGACATGCCTTCCACATCTCATCATTCTTCCACATTCTACAACAATCAACCAGCATCACTGTCATTATCAGAAAGCAAAGGTACATCTTAAAGAAAGAAGCTAGTAAAACAATTGGTTATATATTCAATTACTCTTGTGCCCTGTGAGTTGTATGGTGGTCCATATTAAATTGTACTGTCAACAGCAGGCTATATAATTCAAATAATGTTTCATGTTACAGTGCAGTATAGTCTTGAGTGCATGTGAGTATGTGACTACTGTTGAAAGAAACTAATCATTTAGTGTAGTATGTAACAAATTTAAGTAGTTCTGAGTAGATCATAGTGCTTTTGCCAAGGTATTTTTTTTAAAAATACCCCAGTTGGATTGTTGTCACATCTGTTGATAAGTATATTGCAGTGCTGGGGTTCAGTAAATAAACATTTGTTATTTGCACTGTCAATACACTGTATAGTACAAGCACAGAACAATACTGTGTATTCGTTTGTGAGGTTTGGTATATGATGTTCTAAATAAAAAAAAATCTTTGGTGTTTGACTTAAAAGTCTCAGCATGAAAGAGGGGAGTCACTCTCATATATTCCATTATACCAGTTTTGCTGTGTAGACAAATTCAATCCCCTGATATTTAAATGTTTATTGTAGATTGAATTACAGAAAACGGTCAGAAGTTTTGTCTCCCCACAAACCTTAAATCTTTTACTGTCATTTACCATGTGTAAAGTTGCTTATAAGTGAGTTCTTCCAGGGTCCTAAGATCCACCAAGGAATGCCACCAGACCAAGAAAAAGAGAACCTTCTGAAAACCAGCCTCGACTATTTAGACCATTTTCTGGAGATTGGAGGTGTTCCTTACCTGTGTGGTGAGAGAATTACCATTGCTGATATTGCTATCCTGGCTTCCATCACTGAACTTGATGCACTGAACTATAGTTACAAGTGCTATGGTGAACTGTTCAGGTGGTCTGAAAGAGTAAAGGTGAGTTGAATGAATGGGCAGAAGATGGGTGGCTGAATGTATAGGTAAAAGATGGAGTAGCTGAATGTATAGGCTTTAGGTTACCATGAGCCCCAGTTCAAGATGGATTTAGGACTAACATAAAAGCATAACAGCTTTAAAGAAGAGTCTGAAGGTATCTGTCTCTTAAAAAAGCATTAGTTCATTGACTCTTTGCAGGGAGATTAGCCAACTTAAAGAGAATGAAAACCATTAATTCTAACAGTAAAAACTACTCATCATGGTTCAAACTGATCAGTGAAACAAGTACAGTTGTGAGGTATATAAGGTAGGAGCAAGACGTCTTTGAAGGAAACTAAAGGATATACTGAAGATGATGTCTTTCTTGGCAACTTTTTTAGGACAAAATATAAATTATATCCGACATAAGATCTTTTTTCCTTTTGAATTCAAGAGTTTTTCTATTTCTATTACCATTAGGTCCATTTGCATTAACATGGAATGGGTCAGTCCACACAGAATCACTATTCACTAAGAAATACCATTACCTAACTTCCGGGTTAATTTAAGGGAAAAATCTTCTAAATTATTAGAGTGACTCGTGTAATTATTAAGTGTGCAAACAAAATTCAGTATTTTAGTAAAACATACAACTCCATTCAGTGTTCCTCCTCTTCACTGTAACGGTATGGCACATATTACACAAAGTTACAGAAGGTATGCAATTCCCATAGGAATAGATTTGCATTCTGAGTCCAACCCTGCATCTTTTCTCATTTTCAGTTTGTGGATTTCACTTTTTAATGTATAAGTCAATTGGGAGGTGAGTTTGAATGGAGAAAAACTGGAGGAAGTGAAGTGTTTTAGATATCTGGGAGTGGATCTGGCAGCGGATGGAACCATGGAAGCGGAAGTGGATCATAGGGTGGGGGAGGGGGCGAAAATTCTGGGGGCCTTGAAGAATGTGTGGAAGTCGAGAACATTATCTCGGAAAGCAAAAATGGGTATGTTTGAAGGAATAGTGGTTCCAACAATGTTGTATGGTTGCGAGGGGTGGGCTATGGATAGAGTTGTGCGCAGGAGGATGGATGTGCTGGAAATGAGATGTTTGAGGACAATGTGTGGTGTGAGGTGGTTTGATCGAGTGAGTAACGTAAGGGTTAGAGAGATGTGTGGAAATAAAAAGAGCGTGGTTGAGAGAGCAGAAGAGGGTGTTTTGAAGTGGTTTGGGCACATGGAGAGGATGAGTGGGGAAAGATTGACCAAGAGGATATATGTGTCGGAGGTGGAGGGAGCAAGGAGAAGAGGGAGACCAAATTGGAGGTGGAAAGATGGAGTGAAAAAGATTTTGTGTGATCGGGGCCTGAACATGCAGGAGGGTGAAAGGAGGGCAAGGAATAGAGTGAATTGGAGCGATGTGGTATACCGGGGTTGACGTGCTGTCAGTGGATTGAATCAAGGCATGTGAAGCGTCTGGGGTAAACCATGGAAAGCTGTGTAGGTATGTATATTTGCGTGTGTGGACGTATGTATATACATGTGTATGGGGGGGGGTTGGGCCATTTCTTTCGTCTGTTTCCTTGCGCTACCTCGCAAACGCGGGAGACAGCGACAAAGTATAAAAAAAAAAAAAAAAAAATCTATCTAACTATTGATGCCATTGTACAGTTGAATGATATATTCAACTAACATTTACGCTCTAATACTGAAATCTAATTGACTGTACACTGATGTAATTCTGTTAGTGACATAAGATTTTTCTTGTCATCTTAACTGTGAACAAGTACAGTCTTTTCTAATATTGCATACTGTGCCTTAACCATTAGTACAGTTTTCTTCCAACTAGGTTGTCAAAAGAAAAAAATTTTCCTTTATCATATCTTCTCTTTCTTTTTTCTTTTTTATAGTTAAGTTCTTGTAACCAAACCTGTTTTCCATAGGAGGGCATCCCATGCTACAAGGAGTGCTGTATTGAAGGTGTGGAGATGACCCGAGCAAGAGTCAAGCAACTGGAAGATGATCTTAAGAAGCAGATGGAAAAAGAACGTAAGGCATCTATCACAAAGAAATAGGGAGTAATAGTATAGTCTGAAATGACAAGGCCCCCTTTTTTTTTTTCTCTTATAGAAATTGTTAGTTATTTTCATAGGTTCTATTTATTGAATAATATGGTGATAACTATTCTTTAAATATAAACAGCAATGGTTATTATTACCTCCAAAAAATAGTCCAATGAAATGTAACCAATAGAAACTGAGGATCAGAGTACAGAATCTTCATCTAAGAAACCACAGATGATAGCACAAGGATTTTCACCACTGGAGAGACGTAGATCATAGCTCAAACCTTTCAATGAAGTATAAATATATTTTTATTAAAACTGTTTGCTTAGATGCCACTGCAATGGCCTCAGATATAGGCAAAAATTGGGTGGTGAATAAAACTCTGTTACTGAACTCTGTTACTTGTTTAGTGGTGAATGGTGTATCCATAGTTAAAATTAAATTTGATGCAGATGTTACTATTGAATATTGCTAGTGTCATAAAAATATTTGTGTGTGCAGTACATTGTTATGTATGCTCTGTTAAGTTACAATAGTGTGTTCTACTTAAGTAGATGGTTTAGTCGATTCAATTATGGTATGCCCAAGTATTGCACATTACATTTGCTGAAAATTTTAAGCTTCCTTGATAGGTTGATGTACTGTGTGTTTGATATTTGGATGGCTATTGTAGCACTGGAAATTATTTGGATAGGCTATTAGAGCAATACAAAAATTTTCGGCTTTTTACAGCTTACTGTGTATTTTGTTGTTTGCAAATATGTAAAATTACACATCCCTTTATGATGTGTTAAGCATGTTTCCATTAAAAGACAGCTAAATTGGAAATGCATCCAATTATTCTTTATGCATTTGTACAATTCTAGGTTGGATTGTGTTCTAATCTCCAATTAGAGTATCTTGAAGCTTTTTATAATTGGGTTGAAATGAAATAAACTTCCCAATGATATATCATGAGTATCACAACTAAAAGCTCTCTATGACAACCAGTGAAATAGTATTATTTATGATAAATATTAACCTGGTGTCCAACCTTGGCAAATATTTTCTCATAATGGAAAATTGCATTTGAGGTTGTATATGAGTGTAGCTTTTCCTGTTTGCCTTTGCCGTGGGCAAGGCTGACTCACTTAACAACATAGTCAACTTATGTATGTTAGTAACTCATCTGTTTCAGTATTAATGTTGCTTTTTGTTTCATTTCTTGCATGGCATTGTGTTGCCTTACTGTAGGCCATGTAGGGAAAGAGTATGTTCCAAGCCGAAGATCAGCAGCCTTCATTTTGTTAGAATCTCACTAGCTTAATAATTTTTGTTTTATTACTCATATGCTTAACTTTTCAAGGAATGGCTATAAATTATTAGTTTTCTATCCATGCATTACTGTCTTAGGTAATCAACAGATCTTAAAATACACCGAAATAGAAAATGTAGATTTTTTTTCTTTTTCATATATTCCAATTCCATTAATTTTTTACTTAGTTGTAATGAAAGAAAATAAGCAATTCAAGAACCAAAGGCTGCATGGATATTCCTCCTTCCCTGCACAATGTGGTGAAAGACTATTTGCAATCATGATTTCTAGATAACTTGTACAAGAGAACTTGGGACACTGTTTGTGCTTCTGATAATTTTCACTTGCAAAAACAGGCATGCCCAAGCATTCTCGTTTGTCTAGGAAACAGGGGACAAATATAATTCATCTGCTTTGTGCAATTTGATGGTTCTGATCTGATCTTGATATCATAAAAGCCAGCAAGTAACCTGCTTGACTGCAACAGAGCCATATGTTTCTTCTGATACCATATCATTCAGAGTTTCTCTTGCAAGATAGGTCATGTGTTGGGGGATGTTTTATCTAGTATTTTTTGTTCAATTTCAGTTGTTCTAAATATTCTAAATGTTCAACCATAGTTCTGATTTCTTTTGAGGTTAATATTGTATTCAATATTTACAAAATAAAATTGCCAACACCATAAAGGTTACTGATAATTGATACTTTGAATTAAAAATTATGTAGATCATGATTATATTATGCCAGCTGAAGGGTAAGTACCAGACTCTTGTGTTTAGGGTAGGTCTGTGTAGTTATGTTGGTGAAAATTTTATGCTTTTCCTGTCAAGAGTGTGAAATAAAGTTTTATTCCACAAAGGATTATTCATTTACTTTTCCTTAAATTTTTTTTGTCATTATTATACATAATCGCTGTTTCCCCCCATCAGGGGTAGTGCCAGGAAACAGATGAAGAATGGCCCATCCATTCATATACACATATATATACATTTTATTTATTTGCTTTGTCGCTGTCTCCCGCGTTTGCGAGGTAGCGCAAGGAAACAGACGAAAGAAATGGCCCAACCCACCCCCATACACAATGTATACACACACACGTCCACACACGCAAATATACATACCTATACATCTCAATGTACACATATATATACATACACAGACACATACACATATACCCATGCACACAATTCACACTGTCTGCCCCCATTCACTCCCATCGCCACCTCGCCACACATGGAATACCTTCCCCCTCCCCCCTCATGTGTGCGAGGTAGCACTAGGAAAAGAAAACAAAGGCCCCATTCCTTCACACTCAGTCTCTAGCTGCCACGCAATACTGCCCAAAACCACAGCTCCCTTTCCACATCTAGGCCCCACACAACTATCCATGGTTTACCCCAGACGCTTCACATGCCCTGATTCAATCCACTGACAGCACGTCAACCCCGGTATACCACATCGATCCAATTCACTCTATTCCTTGCCCTCCTTTCACCCTCCTGCATGTTCAGGCCCCGATCACACAAAATCTTTTTCACTCCATCTTTCCACCTCCAATTTGGTCTCCCACTTCTCCTCGTATCCTCCACCTCCGACACATATATCCTCTTGGTCAATCTTTCCTCACTCATTCTCTCCATGTGCCCAAACCATTTCAAAACACCCTCTTCTGCTCTCTCAACCACGCTCTTTTTATTTCCACACATCTCTCTTACCCTTACATTACTTACTCGAACAAACCACCTCACACCACACATTTTCCTCAAACATCTCATTTCCAGCACATCCACCCTCCTGCGCACAACTCTATCCATACCCCACGCCTCGCAACCATACAACATTGTTGGAACCACTATTCCTTCAAACATACCCATTTTTGCTTTCCGAGATAATGTTCTCGACTTCCACACATTCTTCAAGGCTCCCAGGATTTTCGCCCCCTCCCCCACCCTATGATTCACTTCCGCTTCCATGGTTCCATCCGCTGCCAGATATCTAAAACACTTTACTTCCTCCAGTTTTTCTCCATTCAAACTTACCTCCCAATTGACTTGACCCTCAACCCTACTGTACCTAATAACCTTGCTCTTATTCACATTTACTCTTAACTTTCTTCTTTCACACACTTTACCAAACTCAGTCACCAGCTTCTGCAGTTTCTCACATGAATCAGCCACCAGCGCTGTATCATCAGCGAACAACAACTGACTCACTTCCCAAGCTCTCTCATCCACAACAGACTTCATACTTGCCCCTCTTTCCAAAACTCTTGCATTCACCTCCCTAACAACCCCATCCATAAACAAATTAAACAACCATGGAGACATCACACACCCCTGCCGCAAACCTACATTCACTGAGAACCAATCACTTTTCTCTCTTCCTACAAGTACACATGCCTTACATCCTCGATAAAAACTTTTCACTGCTTCTAACAACTTGCCTCCCACACCATATATTCTTAATACCTTCCACAGAGCATCTCTATCAACTCTATCATATGCCTTCTCCAGATCCATAAATGCTACATACAAATCCATTTGCTTTTCTAAGTATTTCTCACATACATTCTTCAAAGCAAACACCTGATCCACACATCCTCTACCACTTCTGAAACCACACTGCTCTTCCCCAATCTGATGCTCTGTACATGCCTTCACCCTCTCAATCAATATCCTCCCATATAATTTACCAGGAATACTCAACAAACTTATACCTCTGTAATTTGAGCACTCACTCTCATCCCCTTTGCCTTTGTACAATGGCACTATGCACGCATTCCGCCAATCCTCAGGCACCTCACCATGAGTCATACATACATTAAATAACCTTACCAACCAGTCAACAATACAGTCACCCCCTTTTTTAATAAATTCTACTGCAATACCATCCAAACCTGCTGCCTTGCCAGCTTTCATCATCCGCAAAGCTTTTACTACCTCTTCTCTGTTTACCAAATCATTTTCCCTAACCCTCTCACTTTGCACACCACCTCGACCAAAACACCCTATATCTGCCACTCTATCATCAAACACATTCAACAAACCTTCAAAATACTCACTCCATCTCCTTCTCACATCACCACTACTTGTTATCACCTCCCCATTTGCGCCCTTCACTGAAGTTCCCATTTGCTCCCTTGTCTTACGCACTTTATTTACCTCCTTCCAGAACATCTTTTTATTCTCCCTAAAATTTAATGATACTCTCTCACCCCAACTCTCATTTGCCCTCTTTTTCACCTCTTGCACCTTTCTCTTGACCTCCTGTCTCTTTCTTTTATACATCTCCCACTCAATTGCATTTTTTCCCTGCAAAAATCGTCCAAATGCCTCTCTCTTCTCTTTCACTAATACTCTTACTTCTTCATCCCACCACTCACTACCCTTTCTAATCAACCCACCTCCCACTCTTCTCATGCCACAAGCATCTTTTGTGCAATCCATCACTGATTCCCTAAATACATCCTATTCCTCCCCCACTCACCTTACTTCCATTGTTCTCACTTTTTTCCATTCTGTACTCAGTCTCTCCTGGTACTTCCTCACACAAGTCTCCTTCCCAAGCTCACTTACTCTCACCACCCTCTTCACCCCAACATTCACTCTTCTTTTCTGAAAACCCATACAAATCTTCACCTTAGCCTCCACAAGATAATGATCAGACATCCCTCCAGTTGCACCTCTCAGCACATTAACATCCAAAAGTCTCTCTTTCGCGCGCCTGTCAATTAATACGTAATCCAATAACGCTCTCTGGCCATCTCTCCTACTTACATACGTATACTTATGTATATCTCGCTTTTTAAACCAGGTATTCCCAATCACATAAATGCACATATACATAACATATACATACAAACAGACATGTACATACATACACATGTATATATTCATACATGCTTGCCTTCATCAATTCCTGTTGCTACCCTGCCCCACAGGAAATAGCATCTCTAACCCTTGCTTTAGCAAGTTAGCGCCAGGAAAACAGATGAAAAAGGCCAAATTTGTTCACACGGTCTCTAGCTCACATGTGTAATGCACCAAAACTACAGCTCCCTATCCACATCCAGACCCCGCAGACCTTTCCATGGTTTACCCCAGACGCTTCACATGCCCTGGTTCAGTCCAATGACAGGATTTTGACCCCAGTATACCACGCTGTTCCAATTCACACTATTCCCTGCACACCTTTCACCCTCCTGTATTTTCAGGCCCCAACCACTCAAAATTTTTTTTCACTCCATCCTTCCACCTCCAATATGGTCTCCTTTACTTGTAAAGCTCACAATTTTTCTTAAAACCTTTGTATGCTACTCACACAACGTGAGTCTGATGTGCTCAACATAATTTGGGCCCTAATCATGCCACATACACCTCCAGTTGGAAAATACACTGCCAAAAGGTCACTTTTATGTGATCCAAGTTACTTTCACACAGCTCTCTGCAGAAACATCTTACCTACATCTTAAACTACTTATGTGGAAAATGATGTCAATATGAATTCATAATTATCGTTCATATATACAATGCTTCCAAATCACAGGCACATTTACCATTTATTATCTTCTACCCACCAAATTACAGAGTAAGTTTTTCTGATTTGACTCTTCTATTGTTCCCTTCAGAAAACTTACCTAATACATAAGCTTATAATGAGAAATAATCACAAAATGAATGTGTAATTTTATTATTCATAATCACAATGCAAATGACAGTAGTTCAAACTGTCCACTCATCATCTATCACCTACCTGTCAAAATACTGAGTACATTTTCATTTTATACTGATTTTCTCATATTAACCTTCAGAAACATCTTGTCAACCTCATAAAATAATGATATGGGAAGCAATCACAATACAAATGCATAATTATTGCTTATAACTGCAATGCCTAAAACTTATCATTTACTCGTCAAATTACACAGTATTTTTGTGTCTACTTTACACTGATTTTCATACAGTCCCCTTCAGAAACCTTTTGTTTAACTCAAGAATCTAAAAGTATTATTATGCTAACAAAAACAGTGAAGATATCAGGGAGAATTAGAGTAGTAGTGACGTTTGACCAGGCCATCCAGGCTGCCAGCATAGAAGGCTGTGTCAGAAAGCAAGTCGCTGGAATTTCACAATTCATGCCCAGAAGTTAAATACTTTGAGTATTTCAGAAGGTTACACATTTGAAAAACTTCTTGTTAATGTGTACAATTACTCTAAATTTTGCCAAGATAATAATAATTTAGGGAAAAAATAAACAATATTTAGGACAAACAGTAACTCATGAAAAGGCAAAGCAAGTTTAAGCAGTGCAGATTAGAAAATATTGAATGTGACCCAAGTATTATAAATGATTCAAATAGAACATGCGCATGAATAATCAGCATTTCAATATACAGGCAAGGTGTTTTGAACTCATGTATTAGAATGAAAGAGGAGCTTAACTGAAGAAAACTGCCATTTTTCAACTCTTACATTATCTGACTGCAAAAAATACATCAAATAGTATTGTATTATAAAAATTAGGAAATCACAAAAACATTTTTTGTTGAGATTAATGTATAACATTATCAGGGAAAGTAAACAAATAAATTTTTTACATTAAAGATAAGAAGAGAGTAAGACATAATTTTCATTTTAGTGGATTTTTATCCATCAAACACATCCTTGGAAAATGAAGGGGTATTATTATTATTCAAGGGTAAAAAAATTGTGGATAACATCATTTGCAGGGGTGTTGAAATAAGTGAATTATAGTTATAAGAGAAAAAATGGAAGTTCTGGATTCTTTCACAAGTGTACAATATTTTCTTGTTTTAATATATCCACAAGACAAACAAGCTCCAAACATACAGGAATGTTATTTTGCATAGCCTATACAAGTTACTGACATGTCTGCCCCTTCACCTACAGCTGATATCAAGTTATCCGCCTCCATTTCATCCCCCTCTTAAAAACATCAAAGGCTACTGGTGAAGCTCTTTGCTGCATTCAACTTTTCCCATCTATCTACCTATATCTCTGATAGGCGTGCAAGGAATAAAGTGAATTGGAAAGATGTGGTAAACTGGGTTCGACATGCTGTCAATGGACTGAACCAGGGCATGTGAAGCGTCTGGGGTAAACCATGGAAAGGTCTGTGGATAGGGAGCTGTGGTTTTGGTGCATTACACATGAAAGCTAGAGACTGCGTGTGAATGAACAAGGCCTTTTTTGTCTGTTTTCCTGTCGCTATCTCGCTGAAGCAGAGGATAGCAAGGCTGTTTTCCTGTGGGGCAGGGTAGCAACAGAAATGGATGAAGGCAAGCAAGTATGTACATGTGTATGTATGTAATATCTATATATGTGTATATGTTTGAAAGGAGAAAAACTGGAGGAAGTAAAGTGTTTTAGATATCTGGGAGTGGATCTGGCAGCGGATGGAACCATGGAAGCAGAAGTGAAGCATAAGGTGGGGGAGGGGGCGAAAATCCTGGGAGCCTTGAAGAATGTGTGGAAGTCGAGAACATTATCTCCGAAAGCAAAAATGGCTGTTTGAAGGAATAATGGTTCCAACAATGTTGTATGGTTGCGAGGCGTGGGCTATGGATAGAGTTGGGCGCAGGAGGGTGGATGTGCTGGAAATGAGATATTTGAGGACAACATCTGGTGTGAGGTGGTTTGATCGAGTAAGTAATGTAAGGGTAAGAGAGATGTGTGGAAATAAGAAGAGCGTGGTTGAGGGAGCAGAAGAGGGTGTTTTGAAATGGTTTGGGCACATAGAGAGAATGAGTGAGGAAAGATTGACCAAGAGGATATGTGTGTCGGAGGTGGAGGGAACGAGAAGTGCGAGACCAAATTGGAGGTGGAAAGATGGAGTGAAAAAGATTTTGAGTGATCGGGGCCTGAACATGCAGGAGGGTGAAAGGCGGGCAAGGAATAGAGTGAATTGGATCGATGTGGTATACCGGGGTCGACATGCTGTCAATAGATTGAATCAGGGCATGTGAAGCGTCTGGGGTAAACCATGGAAAGTTCTGTGGGGCCTGGATGTGGAAAGGGAGCTGTGGTTTAGGGCATTACTGCATGACAGCTAGAGACTGAGTGTGAACGAATGGGGCCTTTGTTGTCTTTTCCTAGCGTATCTCGCACACATGAGGGGGGAGGGGGATGTTATTCCATGTGTGGCGAGGTGGCGATGGGAATGACTAAAGGCAGACAGTGTGAATTGTGTGCATGTGTATATATGTATATGTCTGTGTGTGTATATATATATGTGTACATTGAGATGTATGGGTATGTATATTTGCGTGTGGGGGCGTGTATGTATAAAGATGTGTATGGGGGTGGGTTGGGCCATTTCTTTCATCTGTTTCCTTGCGCTACCTTGCAAACGCGGGGGACAGCGACAAAGCAAAATAAATAAATAAATATATATGTATGTATATGTTGATATGAATAAGTATGTATATGTGCGTATGTGGGTGTTTGTGTATATATATGTGTATGTGAGTGGAAGTCGAGAACATTATCTTGGAAAGCAAAAATGGGTATGTTTGAAGGAATAATGGTTCCAACATTGTTATATGGTTGTGAGGCATGGGCTACAGATAGAGTTGTGCAGAGGGGGGTGGATGTGCTGGAAATGAGATGTTTGAAGACAATATGTGGTGTCAGGTGGTTTGATCGAGTAAGTAATAATGGGGTAAGAGAGATGTGTGGTGATAAAAAGAGTGTGGTTGAGAGAGCAGAAGAGGGTGTTTTGAAATGGTTTGGTCAAAGATTGACCAAAGGATATATGTGTCGGAGGTGGAGGGAACGAGGAGACGTGGGAGACCAAATTGGAGGTGGAAAGATGGAGTGAAAAAGATTTTGAGTGATTGGGGCCTGAACATGCAGGAGGGTGAAAGGCATGCAAGGAATAGAGTGAATTGGAACGATGTGGTATACCGGGGTCGACGTGCTGTCAAAGGATTGAACTAGGGCGTGTAAAGCGTATGTGGTAAACCATGGAAAGTTCTGTGGGGCGTGGATGTGGAAAGGGAGCTGTGGTTTCAGTGCATTATACATGACAGCTAGAGACTGAGTGTGAACGAATGTGGCCTTTGTTGTCTTTTCCTAGCGCTACCTCACGCACATGCGGGGGGAGAGGGTTGTTATTTCATGTGTGGCGGGGTGGCGATGGGAATGAATAGGGCAGACAGTATGAATTATGTACATGTGTATATATGTATATGTCTATGTGTGCATATATATGCATACGTTGAGATGTATAGGTATGTATATTTGCATGTGTGGACGAGTATGTGTATACATGTGTATGCGGGTGGGTTGGGCCATTCTTTCGTCTGTTTCCTTGCGCTACCTCGCTAACGCGGGAGACAGCGACAAAGCAAAGTAAATGAGTGGATGGGCCATTCTTCGTGTTTCCTGGTGCTACCTCGCTGACGCAGGAAGCAGCGATTATGTATAATAAAAATAAAATCAAATGTATATTTTTTTTCTTTTTTTCATACTATTCGCTATTTCCCGCGATAGCGAGGTAGCGTTAAGAACAGAGGACTGGGCCTTTGAGGAAATATCCTCACCTGGCCCTCTTCTCTGTTCCTTCTTTTGGAAAATTAGAAAAAAAAAAAAAACGAGAGGGGAGCATTTCCAGCCCCCCGCTCCCTTCCCTTTTAGTCGCCTTCTACGACACGCAGAGAATACGTGGGAAGTATTCTTTCTCCCCTATCCCCAGGGATATATATTAGGTATATTTATTATACTTAATCGCTGTTTCCCGCGTCAGCGAGGTAGCGTCAGGAAACAGACGAAGAATGGCCCATTAGTATATATACATAACATATATAAATATATATAACATATACATACATGTACACAACACATACAAAGACATATACAAATGTACACACGTACATATTCATACTTGCTTGCCTTCATCCATTCCTGGCAGTACCCCGCCCCACATGATACAGCATCGCTACCCCACTGCTTCAGCGAGGTAGCGCCAGGAGAAAAAGACAAAAAAGGCCACATTCTTTCACACCCAGTCTCTAGCAGTCATAATTATTTGCAGTTTCCCGCGATAACGAAGGGGCGCCAGTAACAGACGAAGAGATGCCGCATTTGTTTACATCCATTCTCTAGCTGTCAAGTCCAAGGCACAAAGTGGGCTTAATACTGAAAACACATTCATAAAAGCCTCACTCGTACTTCTCTAGCACCCAAGATTTTATGGTACCAATATAAAAACGTTAATGTGGTCTGCTACTGAGTACTGCAAGGAGAGGTTGAGTGGTGGAGTGAGTAGTTGGGGAAAATTTCGATGATATAAAAGCTAAGATGAATTTCGGCTACCAAGATGGTTTGGTTAGGTCTTCATACAGACTGCTGATATCTACATCCTGTATATAGACTGTAAACTATTGTTTAGAAGAAGATAACTGAATAAACAGTCTTTTATCTTCATCTTAACACTTGAAAAATCAAGACTATGAAAACAATGAGTGTCACCGATAACTAGAACGTCCATTCGTTAGGGTGTCTATCATCCACAGAAAATATACAGGAAACTTAAGATTGGTTAGAAAATATCGCAAACTGCAGATACATGCTGTCGGCAACATCAGGCACTGATATGCATTAGATAATAAAAGTCCCAGCCCTTTACTCCCTAAAAAGACATGTTCAGTACTAATTGTTAATGATGGAGTGGGTGATTTCCGCAATGAGAAACGTAATCACTTTCTCGGGCCATTATTGTTTAACGAGTCTAGTTTGTCTTGAGATGTTGACAACACTCACTTACCAGGACCACCTAGACTCCGGGACTTGCGTACCGATGACGACTAAATTGTCTTAGATTATACACTTCCTCCCATCTATTTCTAAACTATTCCTATTCAGGCATATCACTGTCCTGCTGGTATCTCGAAGAATATATTTTCCTCACTAAGGAACTCGTATCGTGTCATTTAAACCTGGCAAATTCTTACATTGACTTGAAACATGAAATACAGAGATAATCTTATTAAACTAGTCGTTCTTCATAACTCGTTATTACCTCTAATTTGTTAACTTATAATAGGTTATATATCTATACTTACTAAGCCATATCGGACTCAGTTTGACCAAGAAAAAATGGACTATAACAAAACGATATTCATACCTTAGGGACAGAGGCCTTGTTGTGATTAATGACAATATGATAATAAAGAAGGGCAACAGTGGATCTGTTTCATTACCGCGAGTGTGTTGACGGTCGCTGGCAACGAGAGGGGCGATACCCCGCGGTATACCACCCAACTAAGATATCAATCATAGAAAATGACTTAAAAAACTTCATTGTAGAAAATTGTCATGTTATAAGGGGTAGCAGTAGTATTTAAGGTATCATTTATTTACATAAGGTTATGGATTTATGATCATTTTATAGGGATTAGATGTTCTCTCACGTATTGCTTATACAACATGCATTTCTGACAGTAGTCTAGATAATATAGATCCATCCACTAAACCCATTATAGGTTATCTATACACCCGTGTTCATTTTTTAGTTAAGTTTCCAGCAAGAACATGTTAATAGACCTGGCGGTCTATTAACCTGGCGGTCTATTAACGACCAATTTGAGAACCAGTCTGAAAAATTTAATCAAGAGATACTGATGACATCCACCGAGAGGTTGTTAGTATAACCCCTCATAACGAGGTTACGGGTCAGCTTCGATGATTCTTGGCTTAAGGTTCAAATATTCAAACCAGCTATGTTAGCTGAGGTAAACAAAAACAACATTCATATGCAAACAGTTATATTGTATCATATTCTAAGATACAACCCAATATGTTAAAAATCAATGTTCAAGCAGACAGTTGATGAACATTAAATGGCAAAAAGAGAACATATTTCCATATGTTTATAACTGTAGTTCTCACACTATAAGTATTAAAATATACCAAAGGAAATATCAAAGGAAAATTACTGTTATCATTTACAAGGTACTAATGAATAAACTTGGCCTTGTAGTTAAAGAAAAACTTACTGATGACACTGTAAGCTTTACTCAACGTATCATCACATTTGTTGTTTAGTATCTGTACTCATCACCCAAGGTTACCCTAACGGAGATTGAGAGCTAGCTGGCTTTAAGCAGAATCTCATTTTCCCCGTGCTCATAGGAATATATATATATATATATATATATATATATATATATATATATATATATATATATATATATATATATATATATATATATACTTTATAAATTATGTAAAATGTACTGGATTACAGCAAAACACAGATACTTATATCATTATCGAACTTGATTGATGATACATATAAAAAGAATAATCTTTATTCTTACACATGATAGCAAAGTGTGCATAACTAGTTTCTCAAGTGATGGCGATGAAGTTTCCGTAACAATAAGTGTTTTCTCTCCAGTGGTATGTGTGAGCTGCCAATGTGTTAGGCTTCTTGCGTCTCATGTACAGGAACATTGTCACCTTCCCATATACCAAGGCTGCCCGTGTCTGTCCCATACGTTCATCATCTGCCTCCTATCTGTACTAGACTACTTGAGCCTCCAAGACAGATGTAAGCGACGAGGGGGCGACTTGCCACACCTGCGAAGTCGTCTGTCGTTTATCCAGAGCCTCCTCGCTATGAATAACTGACCACTTAACGTCAACCGAAACTGCCTCGACCTAATCTTCTTGCACAGATTGTTCGCGGCATCGCGCACTTGCTCCCGGCTACCTCGCACCTGAACGGTGAATATTTTCATTTTAAAAAAAGGGAGAGAAACGGTTGCGTCTTCTAGAGAGCTATATGTGAGTCTTAGACTCCATTTATCATTAAGATAATCTTATATAATTTCAAACACTTCATTTTCTGTCAAAATGCTTCTCTCTCAGTATATCTCTACCACTGGTTACGTGATTTAGGCATTGTTGTATGCCAATGAGCAGCCATCTCGTGAACTAATACCAAGGCAATATCTATCGCTGAATTATCAGTGGTTATTATCATTTTTTTTTTCCAATACAAAGTCAACTCAAAAATGATCATTTGGTCTTGTGAGGGAGTCAGGGATCATGAAACGTTTTCTTTCTACAATATCAAGAGAAGAAATAAGATCAAAATTAACTTACATCGAGAGAGACGGTGAATGATTTTCCTCTGTGTGACACAAGTGACACTTTACCCCAGAAGGCTTTACCCACGTCCGTCAGCAGCCTCAGCAGCAGCACGTCCTCAAACTGGTGGCAAAGATGAAGTGGTTTTACTGTACAGGTGTACTGCAACGGTGGTACAACATAACGTGTATAAGCACACTTTAAGTGTGTGGAAGTCATCGTTTACTGTACAGTGCAGTGACCAGCTACCAAGATCATTCCCGGACTGGGAAATAAATCCTATGACAGGCGAGTAAACGTGAAAATATTTTGCTTAAAAAAAAAAGATAAAGGTTAAGAAGCGATGTACTACGAGTATTTCACATTACCAGGGGTTTTGATAATCTAACCTGATACTCAAGACATCTGATTTCACTCACAATAATGGCCAAATGCTTGACTTCGAATGAGGCAAAGTACTTTTTCTTTAACAAGATTTTTAGCCAATAGAATGATTTCCTAATTAGAATAGTTGAAAGCAGTTCTACAGATACGTTGGAAAGTAGACTTGATAAATATTTCGCTTCAAGTCTACGACTTACATCATTTCTGCGTATTTAGTCACAATGACAGTTTGTTGCGCTTTATGAATGACGTGTGTGCTTTCCAACTAACACCATGCTAATCTGCCTGACAGGGACCCACTGGGATGTTCCGGTTTGAATTCCTATGTATTATTATTATTATTATTGTAATTATCATCATTATTATTATTATTATTATTATTATTATTATTATTATTATTATTATTGATACTACTACTACTACTACTACTACTACGACTAATGATAATGATAATAAGGCATGTGTACGTGTAGGAAGAGAGGCAAGTGATTGGTTCTCAGTGAATGTAGGTTTGCCGCAGGGGTGTGTGATGTCTCCATGGTTGTTTAATTTGTTTATGGATGGGGTTGTTAGGGAGGTGAATGCAAGAGTTTTGGAAAGAGGGGCAAGTATGAAGTCTGTTGGGGATGAGAGAGCTTGGGAAGTGAGTCAGTTGTTCGCTGATGATACAGCGCTGGTGGCTGATTCATGTGAGAAACTGCAGAAGCTGGTGACTGAGTTTGGTAAAGTGTGTGAAAGAAGAAAGTTAAGAGTAAATGTGAATAAGAGCAAGGTTATTAGGTACAGTAGGGTTGAGGGTCAAGTCAATTGGGAGGTAAGTTTGAATGGAGAAAAACTGGAGGAAGTAAAGTGTTTTAGATATCTGGGAGTGGATCTGGCAGCGGATGGAACCATGGAAGCGGAAGTGGATCATAGGGTGGGGGAGGGGGCGAGAATTCTGGGAGCCTTGAAGAATGTGTGGAAGTCGAGAACATTATCTCGGAAAGCAAAAATGGGTATGTTTGAAGGAATAGTGGTTCCAACAATGTTGTATGGTTGCGAGGCGTGGGCTATGGATAGAGTTGTGTGCAGGAGGATGGATGTGCTGGAAATGAGATGTTTGAGGACAATGTGTGGTGTGAGGTGGTTTGATCGAGTAAGTAACGTAAGGGTAAGAGAGATGTGTGGAAATAAAAAGAGCGTGGTTGAGAGAGCAGAAGAGGGTGTTTTGAAATGGTTTGGGCACATGGAGAGAATGAGTGAGGAAAGATTGACCAAGAGGATATATGTGTCGGAGGTGGAGGGAACGAGGAGAAGTGGGAGACCAAATTGGAGGTGGAGAGATGGAGTGAAAAAGATTTTGTGTGATCGGGGCCTGAACATGCAGGAGGGTGAAAGGAGGGCAAGGAATAGAGTGAATTGGATCGATGTGGTATACCGGGGTTGACGTGCTGTCAGTGGATTGAATCAAGGCATGTGAAGCGTCTGGGGTAAACCATGGAAAGCTTTGTAAGTATGTATATTTGCGTGTGTGGACGTATGTATATACATGTGTATGGGGGTGGGTTGGGCCATTTCTTTCGTCTGTTTCCTTGCGCTACCTCGCAAACGCGGGAGACAGCGACAAAGCAAAAGAAAAAAAAATAATAATAATGATAATCGCAATAATATTATCATCCCAACACTAGGTAGGTAAGCAGAAAAATGTCCCTCCGTACAGTTCATGTTGGCCCACCACAAACTCCCCTCATCACCCTTACCTCTGATTGGCGGTTCCTCAGGAGCCACCTCTTGTTGCTAGTGAGGAGGATCATGACACGCAGGCTCATGAGATCCTCTGGGACGACCAGATCAGCAGGATACACGATCAGTTCTGTGGAGATGAACAGTTCTGATCATCCACTTACATACCACTGAGAACAACAGTTCTGGTCATCCACTTACATACCACAGAGAAGAATGATACGACGAGTTATGAGTTATAATTAATAATTATGATTATATCTGTAATAATGACTATTAATGATGAGGATGATAACAGTAGTTTTCGATAGTGATAATCCTATAAATGATAGACTGTAAAAATGATCAATAAGGAATGTCAAAGTATTGAAAGAAGAAATATAAATGGTAATGACAAAAATTGACCGTAAAGAGCTAAGATATTGGTGCGCTAATTAGTAAGGTCATGTGTGCGTGCATGGCCAGGCACGTCATGTGCGGAGCTTTAACCCAGCCTAGGGTTGTTGCTTATCATGCAACCAAACACAGGAATGATGAACAGCTGGGTCTGCTGTGCGTCGTCTATTCCGTGCCGAGGATCGAACCACTATACCACTGAGGTTATATATTTCATTTATGATCTTCAACTCATTGTTAAGGTCACGTCCTACTGTTCCTCTCACTAGCTGTGCTCAATCACACATCACTGTGTTGTTGTGATATCTTCACGTTATCAGGTTGTGTGTGTGATGATGTGTGATGAACCCCTGCAAGTGTGTGGGCCTCACCAAACAGCATGATGAACCCCTGCAAGTGTGTGGGCCTCACCAAACAGTCTTTTAAATTAATCCCGAAGAAAGATAAAAAAAAAAAAAAAAGCCCTGGAAGCGAAACTTGACCTGGAAACCCTGTCATGATGCAACCTCAGTGTTGCCATTTCTCGACCTCTCAACCCCTTCATCAAACGTCGCAGTGTTACAACAGGAACACACGCTAACCGCCTACCCCACTCCACTCCACCTACCATCCGTGAGGCCGATGAGGATCCAGCGGGCGGGCAGGACCGAGGCGAACGCCTTGATCTGGAAGGCGACCCCCAGCTGGTCGATGGTTAGGTCATCTATGGTGAAGGACGACACGTTCCCGTCCGCCACAGTGAACCTGGGGAGGTACAAGGAGGACCTCTTACTCTGACACTCGAGGCTGGAGGACGACATGATGCCATGCGGCAGTGTGAGGTGCACATATTGGAGGAAACTCTTAATATGATCACTTAGTAAAGTTAATAGAGATATGATGTCGCTTGTTATGATGTTGTCAGGTGTACATGTAAGAAGACAGCTGGGTACTGCATACAGCGGAGGAAGAAACGTAACACTGACTCACTTAGTGTTGCCCAAGATGTTACCACCGCGACAGTGCGTCATGAGTTCGACTGCTCCTTGCATGGTCTGGCCCTGGGGATGCAAACGAAGGTGTCAGTGACAGAGGCAAGGAACGGGAGAGGACAGAAGGAAGCCAGACAGACGGATGCACGACACACTAGGAACAAGCCTACGGTATGGTCAGGTGAAAAAAATCAATGCAGAGGATATATATATATATATATATATATATATATATATATATATATATATATATATATATATATATATATATATATATATATATATATATATTGCCCTGATCAGGTGATACAAATTCTATTCATGAGAAATCCAGAAAAAACTAACTGCAAATATTATGTGAAATCATTTAGGAATGAAAATGTACAAAATTGAATCAGGATTTGATAGAGTAATGAATTAACTTTGGGTTTCATAACTCCGTCAACAACCTCAGAAATATCAGTCATCCTAAATAAACAAGTTAACGTAGAGAGAATCTCTCAGTTGCTTGGAAGATAACCAGAAGGATCACGTCTGGTGATAAACCACAGCTACAGGTGGAGGCACTGGTCTCACCAGCAGCTGTGACTGATCCACGGCTTCCCCGGTGTCCAGGTCCATCAGGTCGACCCTGAGTGAGAAGTTGTGGTTGGCCAGCAGGAATTCTGACATGACTGACAGACTCAGCGATAGATTCCTTTCCTTGACACTGTGTGGGGCGGAGATTGCTCGTATGAATATTCTGCTTCCTGAGATCTTTAAAAAATGTCTGAAATGTATATCAAATGCTTCCATATTCACAACTGAGCTGTGATTGCAGGAAAACACACTCACTGTGCGAGTGTAAATTCCTGACTGGGTCTTGTTGGTGGAGAAGAAAATGATAAAGATAACGAAACACTGTGCAGACTACAGGGGTAGTGGATAAGTCAGTGATAACACAACAGCGGGTGTTACGACACTCATGTAAAATGGGTTTGGTGAAGGTTCTGCATCAGACATCCCAATGTACAATGGTAGATGCAGCGAGGATAGAGTGGGAGCTGCGGGCAGGATATAGCGAGAGATGCAGGGAGGATAGCGAGAGCTGCGGGCAGGATATATATAGATAAACCAGCAGCTGTGCTCATGCTAGTGTTGGTCTGCCAACCTGAAGGTAGCGTCGAGGGTCACGGTGAGCCTGGGCGCTGTGTCTGGGTGAGTGACGCTGAACGTGAGGTTGTACCCATCTCCAGGCTTATCTACGGACAGGTCCGTGAAGTTGGCCGCCCCATCTAAGTAAGGGACGGGGTTGATACCGAGGAGAGTGGCCCCGGCGGCGCCACCAGTCAGTACGGCCGTCACCATCCAGGGGTCACTAGTGTGTCCGAGGGCGGATATGGTCGACCCCTGCGGAGGCAGTAAATATGAGTAATAGGCAGTCATATCTATCACATACAATCATACCTATGTCATATAGTGATACCTACGTCATACAGTCATACCTATGTCACACAGTCACACCTACGTCATAGTCATATATACATCATACAGTCATATCTGCAACATACAGTCAAGGAAACTTGGACACTTTACTAATGTTGAAACCCAGGCTGCAGCTACCAGCAAAATGTCCCATCAAAGTCAGTCTCTCATGATATGAAGACGTGGAGCAACGTGTCGCCGGTGTTCCAGTGTGGCATGAGGAAACTGACATGCTACACATTATCATCATTCAACTTCAAAATAAAGTAGAAGATCAGAACTTACAAAATATCTCGATGTCAGTTACCTCCTCCTTCATGTACGAGGACAAAAGAATTTGTTCGTTGAAGGTGTTTGGAAGCAGACATTCAGTGACTCAGTACAATATCAATTATTTCCCAGCCAGGTTCACTAGAACAAGCTGGGTTGCGGAGGTGAAATGTCTATATGTTTCTCTTCATTGCTTGTAAGAAATATTGAACGTGATTAATGTATGTACGTATATACACATGATTTTCCAAGGCAATAAGTTGAAAGGTGGAGGGTTTGTGATGTACACCAACACGTATGTGTATGTATAACAAACATTCTTTAGTGAATGTTGCACGGCTGATTCATGGTATAGGATACTTCACATTAAGTCTATGTTCGTGAAGATGGGTAATCATTAATGAACACACTTCTGCAGGGGTTACATCACCAACCTCCCGCAAGACAAGCTTCCATACACTGAGGTGGGTGACTGGATATATTGCCTTGTATTGCTGGAAGCATAACACTGTCAGGATCAACGACAAACGTTCTTCTCACGTTCAACCTCAAACGTTTCTGTCACGATCAACAGCCAATGTTTCTCTCAGGATCAACAACAAACGTTTCTGTCAGAATCAACAACCAATGTTTCTGAATTGCTAGACTACCTCTCTCCGTGACCACACACGGCTCCTACTTACATTGGCGTTCTGGACTGTTATGGATGGTTGTGAGGCGAACACTATGTTGGTGGTGACCATGGCTGGGACGCCTTGCTCTAAGGTGGAGTAAGCTGGCTGGTCGTACGACGTGCTCTCCAGGCTCCTATTGAGGGCCTGCTGCTCCTGCTGCTGCTGCAAGTCGCTGAACAGCGGTCCGTCCTCGATGATCTGCGAGCCGAACTCCTCTGTTGCTGGGCCGTCTGAAACCTCTGGCGGCTCGATGGGGTCAATCACCTGCCAGGAATTGTAACAATAAATACCTCAACAGAATATCTGTTTTTAGTTAGTATGTAGATACCACCAGGAGGAGAATTATTTCCACAAAATATCCTCTGTTCAAGTTGTTTGAAACGATTATAGCACAGTGGTAACTAGTTACTAATACAACACCACCTTCATGCAGTGTTACCAAGAAAGTTTTGTTATCATTACCCGGACGGAGGCGATGGTGATGTTGCAGGCAGAGCAGCCGTCCGTCTGGAAGCTGTTGATGAAACTGCGGAACTTGCCCACCAAGTCCTCGTATGAGAGAAGGTCGCCAGCGATGCCCTCCTGGGCGGTGCTGTTCTCTGCAGCTGTGGCAGTGGGGACTCCCGCCACCTCGAACTGTATTGGGAAAGAGAGAGGAAATAAAGTAGTTAGTTATAATGACCGGTATGGTGAAGTGGGCTAACAATCACACACACACACACACACACACACACACACACACACACACACACAGGAACCTGCTCAACAAGATGATCATACCGAGAATTCATACATGAAAGTATCATTCAACGAAGGATTTAAATGAAACATATTGAGAAAATTTATGAAAAGGGCAAAACTTACTGAGAAAATGATCAAGTGGAGAAAGTATTCGAACAGAAGTGATGTCTGTACGTCCAGAGACCTGTCGTTGACAGAGGTACTCTTTCAGACGGTTGTACACAGGCAGACATGTTCTTACCGTCCGTGGACAGTAGTGTGTCCAGACTTCCGTCAGTTATCATACGTCCGTCATGGCCACATATTGTACCAGTGTACCCTGAACTGTACCGTCCCAGTAGTTCCTGCTGGAGACTCACCTCAACCTGTACCGTCTCAGTAGCGCTCCTTCTGCGCCTCCTCCTGGTATCCTCCCTTATGATGTTGGTGATCCTTATGTTCTCCAGAGACACCCCCAGCAGGCCAGCCAAGATCTGCAAGATGTTCTCATCGTAGATGTCTGGGTCGACGACGAGGCCGCAATTGAGGATCATGAGGGGCATCGTCTTGATGTCAATGACGTGGCCGCCACGGAGAACAACGTGCAAGAATTTTTCCCTCCGCTGGAGGTAGTTCGATCCCGCCCCCTAGTTAACGAGAGGGAGATAGCGTCAGTATGTGTGTGTGTGTGTGTGTGTGTGTGTGTGTGTGTGTGTGTCCATGAATATGCACACGAGACAATACTTGACACATGAAAGGCCTAAATGAAATGTTTTTCTTTCCCAGGAAATGAGAAACGAAAGTAATGCTGCTGTGGTCAGGATACAAGCTTAGACTCCAGCATGAGGCGAGTGATACAAGTTCAACACACTGATGGAAGCTCGGAGAATAATAGACGTATCATGAATACTTCTAACAACAGTATAATACAAGATTTATCATGAATACTTCTAACAACAGTATAATACAAGATTAACTTCAGAAAAATGTATCTTTCTCGTCTCAGTCGCCTGCGTCCCTCTGGCTACACCAGGTTAAGACGGGTTTTCTCTTCAGACTTTTCGTCTTTACTTCATCATTTGTCACCAACGTTACCAAGGGAGTGACACTTACCTGGGCGAGAGTGGGGAAGAATGCCTCAGGGTTGGCGGGATCCTCAGGGAGGAGCTGGTACTTCGGGGGATACTGAGTGTTGTCGATGTTGTTGGGCGGGACGAAGGAGTCGTCGACGTACACGTCATACCTCTGGGTCTTGGGGAAGAACAGCCGGACGACCACCGCCTCACTCGGGTCAGAGTGCAGTAGGTGCAACCGCAGATGCTGCAGAGACAGTCACTCTACTAGAGAATCCTCCACTCTACCTAGTATTTATCTTCTAAAGCATATTCTACCTACTTATCTACGAGAGATGACTCTACCTAGTTATCTACTTAGGTTCTACGCAGCAGTAGGTAGAGCAAAGCCTTATCGACCATCACGACGCGTCCCTCATACACACACACATCATCTGGCACTGTGGCAACTGTCTCAAGCTTCACCAATAGTGCGTCAGTCTGAGTGTCATGGCGAGGCGCCTCACAAGACGCCCCAGTACTGATTCTAACGTTAATTTGTTTATCTTTTAAAACAGACGAAAAAAAGAAGAAAAACATGTAAGACAGTAAAATGTCAGACGTCCGGGGATGAAGAGATCTTTCCATGTTTCCCACCTCTTAAAGGGATTTCTCTACGTCTCCTACCTGAGGGGGAAGGCCATTTCGTGTCCCTACCTATGAAAGTCTTTCTACATCGCCTACCTGTGGAGGAGTGCTGGTCATGGCCATCTCGTAGACGTAGCCTGCAGCCACAATGGAGTAAAAGGTAGATATACGTTCCTGGCAAGTGTAGCCCTGACACCATCCTCGATCCATGGGGCCGTTCAAAAGATCCACATACCCGGTCGTTCCTGAAGAGGTCAGGAGGAACGTCAGAGGAAAACACACACACCGAAAGAAAGACGTTTGGTATCTTTTTTTTTCAGTGAGTCAGTGGTGAAGGTAAGTCAGTTGGTTGGAAGTTGAGGAAGATAAGGTCACTTGGTCCAGAAGGTTGGTTACCTGGGTTGGCGATGAGGGCAATGGGTGACAGACGACGGATCTCTGTGTCGGAGTCGAGGCTCTCGATGACCAACATGCGGTGCTGCAGGCTGGTGCACTTCCATGCCTGCCACATCGGGGCGAGGCTGCACGAGCCGTCCCGGACGATACCTGTGGTGGCATGGAAGAGTCAGAAACCGACTCAAGGGATAATAGCGCGAACTTAAATCCTGACGGTCCGTGACGGTTGGCCAGCTCTCGGACTGTCTGGTACTACGAACAACACTGGGGTTGTAGTTTAAATCATAACACTATAACCCCTGATTTGTGGTTCTCTGTGTTTGACTAACCTTTCTTGTCTAGTTACATACAGCATTTTCTGGTTTCATGCATCAATCAACGAGCAATGAATCATATCTACTGATTATCTGAATGGCCAGTAACAGCCTGATTTCCCTAACGACTGACTTTTCCAGCTGGAAAGCTTAACCTACGACAAAGCGAAGCAGTTGTTGGAGAAAAGTTTATCTTTAAGCAAAGTTTTAAGAGATATTGGGAACTTATCCTAAACCCTTGAGAACAATAGTACGATCCTTAAGTATGATGGCGTAACCTTTAACTTGACCCTATGGTGTCGAGTGAAAGGCAAAACCATCATGACCGAGGGTCACATCCTCCTGCAACATGAGCCAGGTCTCAGCTCACCCTTGTTGGGGAACTTGTCCTCGGCAAGGATCTGGGACCCATCCAGGTTCTGCTTGAGGGGTACGGGGATCCTGTAGTCTCCGACGCCGTGGCTCTGGTCACCGTCCCACTGGTGCTCGGCCTCGGAGATGACCGTCGCTTTGACCGAGCCTGCGGGAGGAGATGAGGGAGGACGTCACAAGGGAACGTCTCCTGAGGCCCACGGGAGGCTTCCTGGGGGATTGGTATGCTGGTCTCCTCAATACCCTCTCAGGTATTACCTCTCCTGGAGGCCTCCTGTAGAAGCTAAGGGAACAGATATCTAATGTGTCGAGGTGGTGTAGGGCTCCAGATAAGAATAGCCTCTGCGTCACACAGAGGGGTTCCTCCTCCAGACATACTCGAGGTAAGACTATAAACACAGTGGGCACATAGTAGCATCTGTCCCTCACGCTGGACTTGACACACTCTTGATTCCAAGACGCCAGCAAGTCTGTACACAATCATGACGCTGCATATACTACACACTCTAGCTATCATACACTTACTACTGACACTATACATACTAAACTATAATTTACCACACCCTACACCCAGCTCCACTCATAACCAAAGACTCACCCAGGAGCGAGCCATCCATGTCTTGAACAAGGACTTTCTTGTGTCCATCACAGTCCATGTCGACGCAGTCGGAGGGGTTGACGCGGTTCAGGTTCGCCCTGAGGGAGAGACAACAGGTTCTCAGATGCGCTGATGACGAGAACCAAGACACATTATCTGTAACACCGTAGAACCAGCTCACAATGTTATTTGGAAGACTGGAATACCAAAGAGTCGGTCTGTAACGTTATCAACAGAGGTGGACCACCACGAAGCCCGTTCACACCGGTAGTGTGCTCAAGGAGGAGGTAAGGTACTTATTTCAAATATTGCTGAGATGTTAAGCGAGGAAGGAAACACCAGGAAACCTCACAGTTGCGTTCTCATGATGCCAGAGATTGAAATATCTGAGAGTGAAACTCGTGAGATATGTTGTTAGCAAGCAAATGGGAGACGTTCCTAGCACTGAGCAGGAGTGGATCATTGCATGATTATCAGCTCTTAATGTGGATCTGCACCAAGGCTCTGGAAGTGTGGATTACCGTGGAATGATGAAGGGCAGTGGGATAATGGATTGTCATATAGTGGAGGATCACTGGAGTGATGGATTACTGTAGAATGATGTGTGGCAGCGGAGTGAGAAGTTATGAAGGAATGCTGGACGATACGAGCTAATCTAACGGATACATATTAACCCAATATGGAGATTATCAAATAACTCCGATGACATCTGACACCATCGTACTTTAAGTCAAGTGTTGGAATCACAATACAACCAATCGAATGACCCAGATGAGGAAACATCTCCAACTTAATCTATCAAGAACATAAGAATGTCTCGAGTCAGGTGTTTAGAATGAAGATTCTTCTACCGGGAGGGAATCTAGGCCTTGGGAGCCATCAGGGTACCTGTGCAGGAAGAGGTAGTTCGCTTCCGGTGTGTCCAGGAAGACAAGGTCGCTCACATAGATGGGATGGATGCCATCATCCGATTCCTTGTTGGTCAGGAGGGCCTGGTCCCTCCCGCAGCTGCGACTGGCGAAGTTAGCGAAGGTGACGCCGTTGATGTGGCTGGACCCGTAGAGGGCGGGGTAGCTAGAGGCCTCGTTGAACTTGTGCTTAGGGGCCACTGCGGAGAAGGAGGAGGAGGAGGCGAGTCTCTAACTGCACAGCAGGACTTTACATTAGATACAAGAGTGACGTCACTACAGAGTTAGAGGCTTCATATGAAGGAAGAATGTGTTTACATTCGCTCCTTAACTGATGTGGTTAGTCTTCAGGAAGAGGTAAGGATAAGGTTAAGGTATCAACTTAAGACAGCTTTGTAGTAAGACAGTAAACACACTGCCTCATCAGGATGTGTGATGAGTGAGTACAGCCTGGTGCTGAAGGACATAATATTACGTATCATGTAATGTTATCAATCTTATCTTGTGTTACAAACGACATATCTGTCAACAAAACACAGGCAAATGTGATCCAAACCAGTTTCAGATGAACGTAATACACGAAGCACAAACACGGTCTCTTAAACAGACTGTTGACACCCGACATGACCCTTACTGTTGACACCTGACATGACCCTTACTGTTGACACCTGATGTGACCCTTACTGTTGACACCTGACATGATCCTTACTGTTGACACCTGACATGACCCTTACTGTTGACACCTGACGTGACCCTTACTGTTGACACCTGACGTGACCCTTACTGTTGACACCCGACATGACCCTTACTGTTGACACCCGACATGACCCTTACTGTTGACACCTGACGTGACCCTTACTGTTGACACCTGATGTGACCCTTACTGTTGACACCTGACATGACCCTTACTGTTGACACCTGATGTGACCCTTACTGTTGACACCTGACGTGAAGGAGGCAAAGATGATGGCTGTGTTGCCATCGTCCAGCCCACCCTTCCAGAAGACGTCACGGTAGGTGGCCTGGAAGCTGGATATGGAGTTATGGTAGCTGCAGGTGTGGGAGGGAGACGCCCCTACGAAGACGGAGTTCTGAACAGTGGCGGTCTTGGGGTAGAACTCGTGGCTCAGGGCAGGCGGGGAATACACCAGCTGGTTGACGCCCAGCTTACAGTCCACAACCATCACCTGGTGGACAGAAACCAAGGCATCAACACTGACACACTGGTCAACACTCGTCATTCCCGCTGACAAATTTCTGAGACAATTCTCGCAAGATGTTTCACTGATGAACATATTTTCCGACGATGTAGAGAGATATATATTCATCAGAATAATGTACCCTGTTAATGGCATTTACATATAGGATAAAAGTTCCTGGTGCGCATGTTGAAGCTTTTAAGTATAGGAAACTTAGAATTAAGACCCAGTATTGAGAGTGTGTACCATGACACGTTGTTAGTAATGATCTTTTAGTATATTTTATGTCACATTAAACAACTACCTCAACAGCGAGTTGTAGCTCGTTATTGGCCTTACGTCTGTGAGGATGAAGCTGGCGTAGTGCTGCATGTAGAAGGCCGTGTCCCACACCCGCCACGCGTAGAAGTGGTTCAGTCGACGACACTCGTCAGGTGGTCCCCCGCCTCCCTTCTTCCACAGCTGCAGGAGGTTAAGGGTTAGCTGGCCCACCTGAACCTTAACTGTTTTGATGTCAAGATTTTCATTTCTTATTGCCAAACACGACTCGGAAGCGACTAACACAGAAAAACTTTACGTTCAAATTGATTATTGGTTGAGGGGAACAAGCAATCTGACACCTGCTGATACTTGTGACGTGAAAATCAAACAGTTGAACGAGTTCGACCCATCTCTAACGAGACACTTGCCTCAGTCCTACATGACCAACAGGACAAAATATTTCGTGATACATCATAGCAACAAGATCTCACCAGGACGCCAAAGGTGGCGCTGTGCACTTCATTGTTGCTCCACCTGGTGGACTCATCACAGAGCTCTCCATACGTCCTGAAGCCCGCCTGCTCCGAACCTGCCAGAGACGAGGATGTGTGTGTTAACCTCCTGGTGATCATGCTCCCAACATGTATGGTATTTGCCTTATGTTTTGAGTTCATAACTTCAATTCATAGGTTCCAAACCCTTTCAATGACGACCGAAGATCTACATGTATGATCAGAACAAGTGACACTTCCAAGCAGAGGTTCGAAACAAATGATGAGGAGCAGCGGGCGCGTCCTGGTGTCACACTCACCTGCCACTACGTTGTCTTCGAGCACCGTTCTCGAAGCTTTGTTCAGGTCAAACCCTCCAAACCAGTCTAAGTTCTGGTCCTCCAGCCGGCCGTTGTAGAAGCCCGGGAAGAGCATGACGGAGAGGAGGTTGTCCCTGAAGGTGTTGTCCTCGCTGTCGTCCCTGATACCTAAGGATAAGCAGCCACCATAACGATCCACTGTGCATTAAAGCTATACGCTGGTTTACTACAAGATAACCACAGCCACACAAGGTTTACCTTCCTACATGTCTGTCATCAGTTTGTGTTGCTCCTGGACTGCAGTTACTGTTCTTGTTAACTGGTTTAATATCATATATGATCTTACATCACCATCCAAGTTCTAACACAGTACTTTATTATTAACTCAAGTATCAAATGATCTTAGCGGTATATAAGAATTCTCAGGTGCAAGTGTTTCACTTTGGTCGTGTGAATCATCTTGCCTGTTTCAGTGTTCCCCCTAAAACAGTTTCAGACTCCGCGACTTACAAGATCCAACTGTGTGGTAGATGACGTTTGACTCTACGGTGATATTGCTGGAGCCGTAGAAGCCAAGGGCGACGTTGTAGTTCTTGTTGAAGGAGCATTTTTTGACGTAGTTGGAGCCATCGACGACCCCCAGACCATGGAAGGCCAGGGAGTAGCGGGGGTCGTCCGTGTCGGTGAAGCCGATCTGACCCATGTTCCGGAGCTCCACACTGTGAAGCTGAGCTCGTCCTGCCCAACACAAGCCGTTCGTTAATACAGGAAGTAGTGGCATCTGTGGTCACCTGAATGGTGCCCTTGTGTTCCTATCCAAATTCTAAACATAAAAGCATCATTTCTGATCATCGCATGACGTAAGTAGTGATCCAGACGTTACCCCTCATACCAGCGACAGAATCAGGTAAGACCTTCATACATGAACATACAAGAGTGTGGTAAACTATCATAGTGGTAGACGGGACTCTAGTGTACTGGGTCGTGTGTCTTGTGTACCTCCAGTTGTATGGGTACCTCGAGAGTGTTGCTTCAGAGGTACAGGTACCTTTAATGGTACCTGTACCTCCATTGGTACGGGTATGATCGGCTGGGAAACACTGGTGGTAACCCTCGGTCCTTAACTTACCAACATACGTCACTCCGTCGTCGGTGAGCTGTGAGACGATGATGCGACCGCCGAAGCTGTCGTCTTCTAAGGCTGGGTAGTCGTTGCCTTGCACGACGATGTTGCGGGTCAGGAGCCCAACCTCTGCCGCCAGGGAGACGACCGTCGCGTCGTCAGAGAGCGTGTAGGTCTCGCCTGCAACAGCCAAGGACGTGAGGCATGTCATTAGAACAACAACTGCAGCAAATACACTGACAGAAAAGTAGATAAACAATAAAAGAAAAGAGTGATAAACTAGATTGATCAGGAAATGAATAACAAATAGTTAACGAGTGACCAGAGCGTAGTTAAACTGTCAAAAGAGTTATTAACGAGTAACCAACGATTGATCAACAAATGGTTAACGAGAGAAGACTGACCCAAGTGCTGGTGCTGGAGCGGTGTGTCCAGGCTGAGGACAGCACCATCCACGGCCGTCACTGTCCTCACCTCCGTCTCCGTCGCCTCCTTCCCCGAGGTGGTCACCATCACCTACAACAGAGGGGGCCATCAGGGGGTCATAAGAGGTCATCAGGATTCCCAGAGGGAGTTACAGACCTCAGCGAGAGGACACGAAGGATGGCAAATGGGTCTATCCCCAAAGGGCACCACAGGTTACAACAAATTATCATAAGTTGTGATTAACAACACATGGTCGGAAAAGGTAGTTGGAGGTTACATGGGGTGATTAAGGACTTGATTGCTACAGACGGAGGCTTAATGGGTAGGTAAGGGGTCATAATGGGTAGGTAAGGGGTCATAATGGGTAGGGAAGGGGTCATAATGGGTAACAAAAAGGTTGCAAGTCACAGGAACAGGTCAGAGAAGATGCAGAGGGAGAAAAAAGAAATTTCAGGAGACACTAAACTATACTAACGATGAGATGTATTCCAGGGAGATTTAGCTACGCTAGGGGTACAAGGATACTGCACTAGGGTCAGGAACATGTTATAACAACTCAAACCCATTGAGGCAATTGGTGTAGGGAGGCGGGTAAGGGCACCAAATATATACTGTATAGAGACAGGCAAACAGACATAAACAGTTTATTACCAATTACAAAGAGAAAAATGTTTGTGGTTACCTGCTTGTTGAGCCAAGATGGGTCAGCAGGCTGGGCAAGTGTGACCTGGGAGTCGCCTGATGATGCCGTGACCCCAAGCTTGACCCATGACCTGCCGGAGAGCAGCCCGTGCAGGGTCAACTGGCCGAACACACCTGCTCAGTAGGAAGGTCAAGATGATGGGTCAACTAAACCATTGAAGTAAAAGCATTTAACTTTATCGATTAAACAGTTTGTAATATTTTCCTTTAAACTTGTCATCTTGGATAATGAAGTTAAACTAACATTGGGGTTAACTTTAAGGGAGAACTAACACAGGAGTTAACATCAAGGGAAAACTAACACATGGGTTAACATTAAGGGAGAACTAAGGTTAACATTAAAGGAGAACGAGTTTCTGTTTTGATGTAAACAAGAGAACAGTGAAGGTATTACTCTAACTGTGAGGCCGCACATGACAACAGCTTCCACCCCTACTGGTAACTTCTAACTACATGAGAGCAAGATGGACGTATGTCACAGTCAGCAGACAAGGCAATACTCGGCCAGCTGCTGCGTCACGTGATTACTGTGTGGCCGTCGGCAACTCAAGGGTGGGCCGTTTTGATAACTCTATCTATCCCTGCGCCTCTAAGCTTTGGAATTCTATACCCTCTAAAGTCTTTCCCAATAACTAAGACCTGGCATATTTTTAAAGACAGTCTTTCACTTCCCCCAAAAAATTCATATATACTTTCCCTTGTCTACTTCCTTACCCTTTCATTATTTTCTCTATATTTCAATCAAGGCCCAGTCTTGATGTGAACTGTTGTCCGTGACTGGGGCCTCCAACGTGATATAAAAAAAGCTTGTCGCCTCCATGACTGCACCAAGCTGGTGCGTCTGTGGGCCTCTTAGTAAGCTCATGTGTACATTAGCCAGTCAAAGATACATGTATTGGTCAGTGCACCTTCACTCATACTAACCTATGGCCTTCCAGCCCACGTTGGGTACACCATATGGCATGGGCATGAACTGGTTGTCGGGGTCCTCAGGGTCGAGCGAGCCACGCAGGACAATGTTCAGATTGTGTGTGAAGGGCGTGTCTTCAGAGAACCCGGCCACCACACTACCTCCCTGAAGGAGAAGACATTACCGAGTCATACTCCTCCCTCTTATGTGGTATCACTAAACCTTTTGAACCTTGACCTTACTGTCTACTTCAACCCCATTTGTCACTATACATGATCACTTTGAGGAACACTTTGATAAACACGGTTTCATGTCTACAGACTTCAACTCAGTAGTCTTAATATCACAGTCTGTAAAGTTATGCATGCGTGAAAATCCGTCTTACAAACTCCTTGCTGAAGTGGTGAGCAGTAACGAAAGTAGTGAACGATAACTGAAGGACTAAAGAGTGACTGAAGAAGCAAACAGGAAATATACAGACCTCCAGGATATGTTAGGTGGTCGTGGGGGCGACACAGAAGGCCAGGCTCACCTGTATGTAGATGATGGTAGTGTTGAAGACATGGTCCATCGTGTCCTCGAACTCCAGACCTCCGTACACATACACCCGAGCCAGAGGAGGCGTCTCGATATCCACGATCAGCCACATACCTGCAGGATACACACAGCGGTCATATGTACTGCAGGTATGGCAGGATACATAACCAGGGGTCATGTGTACTGCAGGTATGGCAGGATACATAACCAGGGGTCGTGTGTACTGTAGGTATGGCAGGATAAACACAGCGGTCATGTGTACTGCAGGTATGGCAGGATACATAACCAGCGGTCATGTGTACTGCAGGTATGGCAGGATACGTAACCAGGGGTCATGTGTACTGCAGGTATGGCAGGATACATAACCAGCGGTCATGTGCACTGCAGGTATGGCATGATACGTAACCAGGGGTCATGTGTACTCCAGGTCAGATCCTGAGTATGTCACATACTACAGAAGTGCAAAGCATCATGATCCTAGTTTCATTTTGTATAGGGACAAAACTAATCATATGTATGAAAGGATTTTAATCTTTTAATGTGATGAAAGGAAGTCCCATTCCCATAGAGCCACTGAACATGCTAATCACCTGACGTCATTAACAAGACTTCCTAACTCGTCCATGTCACCAGAAATCGTGACCTCCTCCTGCACCACATCTTATCCTAATAACAGGAGATCAGGTCCTGATTTGGGTACGCCCCAGCACATATCCTGTTCACGTGATACCAAGAGTGGATCCCAGTGTGACCAACCACTGTATATTTTCTCTTCGTGAGCTGCAACACTCACCCAGGGGGATGATGATCTCGTCTCCTTCCACAGGCAGGTTGTACACGTCCTCGCTGGGGTGGCCTCCTGACCCGATGGGCACCTCCTTCCACGTCTCCACGTCTGACCATCGGAAGGTCGTGTTGGGCTGACCTGTCGGCACTGGAGGCAGCGTCGGAGGTACACAACCCTCGTACTGGCACCTGTGGTGACGTCAGTCATCAAGGACTATAATGTTATAACGATGTTCTCTGACGGATTTAAGATGGCGGAAGAGAAGTCCAAACATATCACCACGAAGTTGAAATGAAAAGCAACTTTAGTGAAATCAATCAAATCTTCAATCTCACAATAATACTTCCAAGGTAAAGCCTAGTTTATGGATCAAGGTTAAACTGGATAAACAGAAATACGTCGAAAATGTTGTGCATCGACTGACCATAATATTTATGAAAATTAGAATCTTTTTTTGTTTTACTCTTGGATGCTGATGTCAATGGAGACCAGCTGAGGCTCTCACAGTTAACTAATCAGATGGTACAATCCAGTGTAACTTACCAGTACACTCTGAAATCTATCTTCCTGTCTGATCCAATGTTCCGATCATCGAACAGAACTGACCTCCTCCTCCTCCTCGAGCTGGTCAACATCCCCGACACTGGAATAACGAAAATTCTTTTGTGGAAAAAAAGGAAAACTAATCTCTCTCTCTCTCTCTCTCTCTCTCTCTCTCTCTCTCTCTCTCTCTCTCTCTCTCTCTTAACTGTTTATCAATTTTCTGTGAATCATCTATTCAGGTTCACTACTTCCCACCAATCATTATACTCCCACAATACAGAGACATAATGTTTATAATTAAGATTATGAGGTTAAATGGAAGAAGATGCAGTGGAATATGAGTTGTGGAATAACCTACCACCAGATGTTGTCAGTACTACCACCAGATGTTGTCAGTACTACCATCAGATGTTGTCAGTACTACCACCAGATGTTGTCAGTACTACCATCAGATGTTGTCAGTAAAGATTTATGGCTCAACTCCTCTCCTGCAGTAGCTATACTTGCCATGGACCATCAGGTCTCCCATTCACTACTATGCGTCCATCACATACTGAAGTTCTACGTCAGTATCATTACACCTTCACAGGTATCCACCACCACATCTCCACCATCACTCTCTACAATCACTTTTCCATGCAGGTTCGGGTAGACCCACGTAAACCATGTAGGTAAGGGTAAACCAACCAACTCATGTAGGTAAGGGTAAGCCCACTTACCCATGTAGGTAATGGTATACCCACCTACTTATGTAGGTAAGCGTAGGACTACGTACCCACGTACCTAGGTGTAGACCCACTTACCTAGGTAAGTGACAATGCGAGTGTCGTTCTCCCAGTGGTAGTCACCGTGGACGTTGGTCGTGGGGTCAGGCACAGAGTCTGTGCTGTTCCTGTCGTCGTTCGTCATGCTGGATAACAGAAAACGACAGAGTCAACATAAGATGTTTCACAACGACAGTTTGTAAACAAACAGTAATCTGTTTCCTGATTTGCTGTGTTTATGACAAAGACACCTTCCATTATGTTATATTCTGAAGTCAATAATTTTAGTCGTTGTGTTTCCATGGAAGCCTCTGCACCTCTGATCTTGGAAACCTCACAGTGGTCTGTCTGTATGATAACGTCTCTCACATCATGCTACACACGTACCAAGACTCAAGAAGCTATTTTAAATCGACAAATCCTTTACATATACTCGGGGCATCAGCGTTCCTTGAGAACGGCGTGAACACCTTCAGGAGGCCACCTACCTGAAGCCATCAGGACGCTGCATCAGCTGGTGCTGGACCAGGTAGTAGTCATCGTCGTCAACAAAGCGAGTCTTGGCCGTGTACGATATGTTGGAGATCTACAGGTGAGGCCGGGGATCAGGATGGGACCCAACACAGACACTCATGGTGAGGGTCAGTCATGGTTGTATTTTCAAGGTAAGTTACGTTCGGTCATGATCTTTAAGTAATATCGGACTTTTAATCCTTGATTCTAAAGACAATCATAATTATTTCAGTTGTAAGTATGAAGTTCTCTGAGCAAACACCATTTGATCTTACTGAAGTGACTGCTTCATATATGTTTGTCGTCTGAACAATATACCTTACATGCTTGGGTAAATGAGGGTCGTTATCTGCATGACATATTGAAAGACTACAGTCACTGGAAGATGGAGGATGCCTTACATGGACGGAGTAATCGTAGGTCCAGTTGAAGATTCCTCCACTGTACAGGATGCCCATCCATCCCTCCGTCGTGAGACGCTTCACACGGTAGGGGACGTTGGTGCTGCCGTGGGCATTGGTCACGATCAGATCGTTGCCCTTTAGGGAGCTTGGTTCGATGTTCGGGCCCTCGACATTGAAGCGTAGGAACTTGATGGCACTGGAGCACATGGCACCTGGGGCCTACACGAACACAGGAGGAGGATCAGCTATGTCACGGAGTAGCAGAGAGAACATAACACGGCAGGAATTGTGTAAACTACTAACTTGTTAGTCAGATAAATACAAGGGAGAAATGTCAACACAATATCCAGCTGTTCCTCCAGCCAGAGGCGTTGCATCAGAATTATGACGAAGTGTGAGTCTGGAACTCACCTGAGGGTTGACAGAGAAGGCAGGAACGTCCTTCTGACAGGCATCTGTGGGTAGGATGCCCATGGACGGCACCACATTGTTCTCAGCTGACCCTGACAGCGAGCCGTCAGCGTCGATCCAGATAGTCTCGTGTTCCCACTTAAACTTCAGCTGCAACAGGATTATATGACCCGTAACGTAAGGGCCAGAAAATAAATCAAACCAAACCTCAAGGAATGTGTAGAAAGTTATGAAGGTTTGAAGTGATGCCTTTCCTGTACTAATGATGTGTTTATATAAGCACAGGTCAGAGACCAGGCTGCAGGAGTGGGAGGATGGAGTGGAGAAAGAATGAATAAACAGAGGAGGAGGAGGAGGAAGGTACGGGAACACAGGTAATGTTATCAACGAGGTCGGGGACTTGTGAGGAGGAAGTAAACAAATCAAACACTGATTTTGGAAGGATCAATTTAGAAGTAAGTTCGCTACACTAAAAGATCCAACAAACAAGTCTGAGTGTGTTAAGTAAATGTTATCCGAACGATATACTGTCAGAAAAGATTCATTGTCTTCCCAAACTCACGTTGCTTCCGAAAGGACTAATATATTTCGAGCAACTCTGGCGAGATAAGGTTACTCCCACCTCACCACACGTCCTCAGCCAGAGTTCTATGACTTCTGGTAAATTCAGTTAGCTTCTGTGTTCGTAAGAATGAGTCCTTTATGAATGATACTACGTTCACATGAAGCAACACTACCTTGTATCCTCATGTTTGCAGCTTCACAATTAAAGTATTACTTTCGCACTTTATTTCCATGGAGTCTGCTCATTTATTTCTTATGCTCCGTGGCAAACAAAGTTCGTGTTAAAAAGAATAATGAAAAACGTGTGTAAGTGAGCTCACCTTGTTGGGGGCGTTGATGAAGTTAAGACCCATCACCTGGACTCTGAAGCCTCCTTGGAAGAGCTTACACTGAGAACAGCCTGACAAGGCCGAACATTCTCCGTTGTCGAAGTTGACGAAGGTAGTGTTGGCTATACTGAAGACATACTGCTTGGGGGCCACGATGCCGCTGCCGGAGTTGCAACCTTCAGGCGTGAGGTCGGAGTAGCCGATCACATGGGAGTTGAAGACTCCTGGAACAGGGGTTGGCTATTCAGGAATAGTTGTCTTAGCTCCATCTACACACACACACACACACACACACACACACACACACATACATACATACATACATACATACATACTCCCACACAGATACTGACGGGAATGTTTATAAATTGATACATCATGAGCAGCGCACTTTAGTACACATTCTTTATTTCCGCCATAACGGTAACTATCCCCCAGGCAGCCCCCACAGGAGGCCTAGATGGTGTCTTGTGAAGAAACACTTCGATTTACCTGGCCCGTCGTCCACACCGAAGCCTCCCTCCACCTTGACCATCTCCAGCCCGGCGTGTTCGTTGTCCAAAGCCACGAAGTTGTGGAACTGAAGGGCGCCTCCCAGGACGACCTCGGCTCCTCGGTCGCACCTCCACACTGTGAAGTCATTCCAGGTAGCCACCTGGAATGAAAAGTATTATAGTGATTTTTTTTTCAGGGAGTCGTCTACATGGAGGCCACAATCTGCAAGCGACTGGTATACGAAGAACTGATGTACCTAAGGTTGTTGTCTGTGAGGTTGGTTCACTTGAAGGTGTTCTATACGAGGCTCGTGTGAGGTCACAGACAAGTCCAGAAGTTCTGGGGGTTTGTGGTGATAGTTAGACAAGCTTGTTATACAGTTCTGGAACCTTTCGATAAACTGATATACAAGCCTGTGATAGACAGGTTTATGCACTGACAGGAGACATGAGAAGCAATGTCTTGACAGGGATGAAGTAGAGGGCAACAAGTGGAGGGCAAAAAGCTGGTTCTCTAAACCGTAAAAAGTAAGAATATTATGTAGGTGTAGACAGGGGATGAAAACTGACACTTAAGTATGAAATCTGAGAGAAAAGCAATGTGATGGGACGAAAAGTAACAAAAATGATGCATGCTATAAGAAAATGCTGGATAATAAATGCTTGTGAAAGGCATGAAATTTGAAATGTAAAAAATAATTTGAAAATGTGTCCACAGAGGGGATGACAGAGCGAAGAGTGCAGTGATAATGGTATTCACCTGATCCCTCCCTCCACAGTTGTGTGCCTTGGGGTAGTAGCCATCCCTCGAGAACACCCACAACCCGTACCTGTCGGGAAGACAAGGTCAAGGTTATGATCTTCCTTGATAACACTGACTCGATGACAGAAGGAAGAACAGCAAGTAAGAGCAAGTGAGAAAGCATATTTGTCAATTCCTCTGAGAATAATATTATTACAAGCAGATCAATGGGGGATTAACATTGACCTCTTGGCTCATCAAAAGAGGTGTAAGGCAGTGTGAACGAATCTCTCACGGGTACAGCAGAGGCAACTATGGTCCTGCCACTGAGAGTCATTACCTGCCCACGGAGTGGGCGGTGTTGTTGCGGAACTCGCCCATCAGGGCGTTGTTCTGGCAGTAGGAGGAGTCGAACGAAGGTCCCGAAGGATGTCGTTCAATCCTATACCAGTAGCCGAAGTGCGTCCCTCCAGCGGCTGCGTTGTGTCGCACGATGTTGTTAGGATTAACCACCTGTGAACGGAAACCAGCTGTGTCAGTGATACCACCACCTGTGGAGGGAGACCACGGGAGGCCAGGTGGCTGTGGCTGCGACGCACATTTTCACAACGTCGTGTCGGGTGAAAGGGTCTCTACACGAAGGTCTTATAAAGATGATCAGGACAATGATTGGGTGAGGCTGTCAGGGACAGCGACGGGTGGTCGCCTCCTTTCCCTCATGTGATAATGATACACTGACTGACCCAGGACGACCATAATGGAACGAATCACTCACCCAGAAAGACGCTGGCGTCACATCAACGTTGAGGAGAGAGGACGATGTGCGGGTATAAACAGCCAGGTTGTACTGGATGACATTGTGTTGCTCGACGCCGTCCTCCGTGAAGATGGCGTGACCCATGTTGTCGTAGACGACGTTGTGTTCGACGGTGAGGTAGTTGGCGGCGTGGATGGTGACAGCCCTGTTGTAGGTGCGGTGGACGGCACACCCGCGGATGTAGGAGGTGTTCACGTTGCCCACCAGGTGGAAGTGGAGCGGGTAGCGCCCGAGCTGGAAGGCCTGCAGCAGGAGGGACGCTGGTTTAGAAGACGCTTCCACGCCTTGATAGGGGACAAGGTTCTCATACTCCGTGGAGCTTTACAGTTCAAACATGAATGTCTCTGCAGGAATAAGTTAGAAATATCGAAACTTGTAATTGGCTAGTATTGATACTCCATCTTTTTAGAATAAGGATTTCTCTCACAGTCCCCTTTCACTTTTGTCAGCTGGCGACTACGAGCCAGAACAGTGTGCGTGACCTGCCAGTGAACTCACCTGACCAGCCTCGGTGACCTCGACGTACTGGATGCGACCTCGGACCAAATCCTCGTCTGGGTGTTTGCCTGAGAGCATGACCGTCGCCCCGAACTGATCACTGCCGATCTCCTCACCGAACCTGCCGTTGAAGCAGGATTGCGTCTGGAACTGACCTGCGGTGCAGACGGGGACGAGTCAGCGAACTGAGACAAGTGGACTGATGGAAGCTCCTCTGTGCCTCCCAGTCATCCCATGCGTCCCTTCCTGTCATCCCAAATGTACCGAGCAATATCTTCCTGACCCTTGTCACCCCACCAGTTCCTCACGATGTCTTCACCATCAACACAGCAAAATTTCTTCACCTTTGAAATGCTTTTGACCTTTGGACATAACTAGTGTATGAAGGAATACTTTTGGATCTTTCCCTTGGGAGATATATTGAAATACACCTACCCACACACACACACGCACACACACACACACACACACACACAAGCACAGCACGTCAGAAATTACCAGGATTCCAGGTCTCGTCACATGCTTCTATGTTCTCGGTGAAGGCGGAGTTGATGGCTCCTCGAACCTTGACGTTCCTGGTGAGGAGGCCAACCTCGGCGCGGGTCTCAACGGTGCGGCCACCTAGGGTCTGTTGGAGGGAGAGATGCTCATGCTGCAGCGCCTCCGTCAGCGTCAGGGTTAGGCCGTCCCCGGACACTGAGGCGATGGTTCGAACCTCGTTCTCGTTTTTCATGAACCTGTGGGTGAGGTTGGAGGGGTGAGAATGTGGTTGGTGGTGAGGGGCGAGGGGTTCACGGAGAACATACTGGAAATTGTCTTAAAATCTGTCATCACGGAATTAATTGGAGGAGACTAAAAACATAACCGCTTCCTTATGATCTTGGCTGGGAGGTCAGAGGTCAGAGTCACACACAACTGACGGTTGTCTTGGAGTGGTGACCTTTCCCTCCCAACTCTCAAGACGTCCGTCCCTGCCTGCGCTCATGACATCCTTCCTGACATCTACCATACTACTAGCAATCCTCAGGTCAACTGTAGTCGGCAGTGGTGACATCAAACCCTGCTTGCCCTGATGTGACGCGTCATCCCGCCCTGTGGCATGTCATGTCACTCTGAACACCAGCCCTGCTCCCCTCCCTCTCTATGTGGAATTAACATGATAAATGACTACTGAGAAGAGGGACGAGTGTGGGAGAAGAAGACTTAACGGGGGTACGTTGGACGGTTCCTGGGAGTGTGGCGAAGAAACAGAAAATAGAATAAAATATCCACAGGTTTCCATTTGCTGCCCCCTTGTCCTGCTCCCTAGCACGGTGCCCGACCTGTGAGCTGCCCTCTTGTCCTGCTCTTGTCTCCCACCTCACCTACGCTCTGTGGTAGCGATGACCACCTGGTCTCCTGGCTGCCAGGTGACCGGAAGCGTGAGGGTGATGGAGGTGTCGCCAGGTGAGGCTGTGGAGGCCAGGTGAGTCCAGGTTACAGGGATGTGCGCTCCGTGAAGGTCTAAAGTTCCGTTGCGCACCGCCAGAACCTGCAACACGAGGGTTCTCGATCATGGTATCAACACCAGCCACATGGGTTCGAATCCCGGAGTAGGGGGACCAATATCCGTCGCACAGCTTAATCTAATATGGAACATAATCTTTTCTCATTAGGGTCAGATTCTATAAATGATAGTCTTAATTTAATCTCTAAAGAACTGAACCCTGTTAAAAGGAGAATCTCATTCATGAAGGTTTCTTTTCCGCTACAATAAGACGGAAAAGGTTGAGTTTCTTTCATACATTACGTTACACAGGATTTATTTCCATCATTGCGGGATGACAATATCATACAGAACACATCATTAAACAAAGTTAACAACAAGAGGTCTTGATAAAGATCTCTAATATCTGATAATATTTTCCCCTTCTTCCCGAACGGAGAAAAATAGAAATGAATATCATAAACTCTCGAGATGACTGAGACAAAGGTCTCGTTTGTTGATATCAAGAGACAGTGGAGGGAAAGTCTCACGAGTCTTGGGAGATGGCTGGTGGGAGATGACAGTCGAGTTGGAGTGAGAGGCAGCACAGAAACTGCAGGATAGCATTGTACGAGGAGGAGGTACTAAGTCGAGCTCTACGCGTGCGAGAATGAGACACTCCCACAAGACGATACACTAAAAGGATCGTAAAAGACAGCAGATGGAAGGGTCCTGCAGGACGGCAACTGAACGAGTCTCTCTGTAGGATAGAAAAGGAATTCAGGAAGTGGTTGAAGAGAGGATCCTACAAGGCGACAGACTACAGAATCCCGGACCTTGGCGCCGTAGTTGGGCAGTTCAATGGACCGGGTGTTGCCGTGGAGTTCGATTATGGCCTTGCCCATGTAGGGTTCCTCCTCCGAGCCGATGCTGAGAGATCCGCCTCCCACGATAAGGATGTACTCCGCCCTCAGGACGATTTCGTCCGCGGCATCTGGATCAACTACCACATGACCACCTGACGGAGGAAAAGACGAAGGTATAGTGAGAGCTCCAGAGTTCCTGGGGTTAAATAGAAAGGTAAGAATAACTTTCTCGCTACAGACCCGTAGAGGAGATACAGAGAATTTAATTTAGGATATCATCATCCCGACGTAGACAAGATGTATGGAAGACAAGAAATTTGATTCAAAGAAATGTGATTCATGTTAGACACGAGACAGCTGCTGCTGCTGCTGCAGCTCGCGGTGTCATCACTGATCGTCTGTGTGATTGCATGAAAGAAGGACATAACTGACTGAATCCTTACCTTTGATGAGCAACATTTTGAGGACTTCGGTCGACTCGTCGATAAGGATTGTCTGTCCCTCCTCGATGACGACCAGCTGCCCCTCAGATGGCACGGGCTCGCCTCCCCACGTGTAGGGGGAACTCCAGCGGTCGATGTAGAAGAAGACTCCATTGTCGTCCTGAGAGTGAGGGAGGAGTGAGTGGGTAAGGTGTGGGAAGAGAGTGAGTTTATGAGGCAATCACACAGGGAAGAGAGGCTGGGCAGGAGCCTGTGGCTGTGAGGCAAAAGCTACTGACCGTGGTAGCGATACCGGCTGCTGGGACGGTGACCAGGACGGGGAAGGACCCGGGACCCTGGTGGGCCTCCGTCGTGCAGGTTATCTCCGTCGTGCTCTCGGCCGTCACCACGCACTCCGACCCTCCGATCTTCACAGTGTTGCCGCTTGATCTGTCGTCACGACACAACACAAACGATAAGATAACCTGGAAGTCGCTCCAACCGAGACTTTACACTAAGACATCTTATCTACGGCCGTCCCTACATGTTAATACACACCTCCCTTATATCAAACACAGCCAGTGATATAGTGAGCAGACTCTGCGGTTAAGCCACCTGGCAGATGGTATGAAACATGGAGTCACCTACACAGGTACATACCTCATCATTATTACCGTCATATCAAGTGTACGTAACCTACAAACTGGATCACATGATTAGCCCTGTGTGCCAGCCACCCCTGACCCGGTGGAGAACTAATGAGGATCTGTCGACTGTATAACTCACGCGAAGCCACTGCCAGTGATGGTGAGTGTGGTGCCTCCCGCAGTGCCGCCCCTGGTCGGGGTGACGGAGGTGACGCTGGCGGTGATGGAGGCGTCGTAGGTGAAGGCTCCAGCTAGCGTCGCATTGGACCCGTCGGGGTTCGACACAACAACGTCACACACCAAGGTGCTCCCCTCGCCTGCAGGAGACAAGTGACAACATCAACTTTATTTCCACCTGTAATGAACTCATCTACGTCACTGAAGGATCAACAACAGACATTATTCTCTGTAATGGGTGTAAACAAGACCTACGTCACTACTCACAAATTTTGTACATAAAAATGCAATGCCATAAGTACCGTCAACAGAAATACTTATACTTTCTTAAAGCAGCTTCCACTTCTGTTTTCTTGCGAGATTATTCTCTCCAAGACTAACGGTGTTACTGATGGTAACTGTTACACCATCTGCTGCCATGTTACACCATCTGCTGCCATGTTACACCATCTGTCGCTTTCTGATGCTCATTGACGTGAAACTTTCGGTGACATAAACTAACTGACGATTTGTGAGTTGAGCGACCGAGGCCAGTCGTCCACATGACCATATCTCTTCTCTCTAAATGATCTCACGCGTCAGTTTACCTTTGATCACGACGGTACGACCCTCGAGTACGACTCTGCGACCTTTAGGTATGAAGGTTAGGTCGATAATCAGGCCATACCCTGAGGTCGTCGAGCTTAAGGGTCGTACCTTCGTGCTCGAGGGTCGTACCATCGTGCTTCAGGAATCCAGTTCAGTATCCTGGATGTTGGCTGATGATGGACTGAGTGAACGTCCACGAAGGTCGAGTGATGCTAAATCACGGTTAACTAACTGACCATCAACGAGAGGTTGAAAAAAAAAAAAAAATGACCTGAAAGATCCTTTCTAGCTAACTGTGATTAACTACTGGCTACTGGGAATATCATATCAAGGACACCTAACCTGCAACAGTGAGTGGTAACTGACCTTGTTCCATGGCAGGGGCCACACACACCAGACTGCTGGAGGAGGTAGAGTTCACGGGGCTACAGAGGTCACCACAGAAGGTCACGGTCGAGCCGCCGGCGGGGTCAAAGCCTGCTCCATTGATGGTCACTTCCGCTCCACCAAATCCTCCTGGAGACGTCAAAACAATGGTTTAGAATATCTGGTTTATCGGAACTTCACTGTTATGGTTTATGTTAAGACGTATTTATAGGTTTAGTTCATGTTGTGATGTATAAAATGGACGTAGGTGTGTTTTGGTTTTATTGTCTCAATGGAATAGTTTATGAATGAAATTATTTCTATTTTTCCTTTTTATTATCGTTTGTTGTACACACTACTTGATCTTTGATGACATTATAGTTCAGAGATAGTCTTTACTTCCAAACTGGGTTGATGTGGTGTAAAACCTTCTTATATCCATAGTTGTATACACACACACACACACACACACACACACTAACCAGTGGCAGGTGAGAGGGAGGTCAGCGTGAGGTCGTAGGTCACGGAGAAGGTGCTGGAGTCACCGTACGTGAGGTCCCTCACCATCGCCGTGTACGTCCCCGCCACCAGGTCCGGACTCTGTCGGGGAGGAAGCCAGATCCGTGACTCAAGAGTTCAGAGAGGAGTTATCTGCGGGGGTTCAGGGGTTCAAAGAAAAGTTGTTTCCAAAGTTCAAGGGTCAAAACGGATTACATCTGGCGTTCACGAGAAAAAGACGGGAAGAGGGGAGCTAAAATCTGTGACAGGAGTTGGGGGGAGGAATATTGGTGTTCTGGGGAAGGGGGCAGGATCGGAGGTAGTGAGGTGGAGCTATGTTGTAAGGGTGACGGGGGTGAGGTGTGTTGATGTTACAAGGGTGAGGGAAAAGTTACGCTGGTGTCAGAAGGATGAACGAGGATGCCAGTCTGTCAGTCTGACGAGACAGACTGACACATCAGTGTGACAGAGGTGAGGGAGACAGACATCAGTGTGACAGGAGAGAGGGAGACAGACATCAGTGTGACGGGTGAGGGAGACAGACATCAGTGTGATAGGAGAGAGGGAGACAGACATCAGTGTGACAGGAGAGAGGGAGACAGACATCAGTGTGACGGGTGAGGGAGACAGACATCAGTGTGACGGGTGAGGGAGACAGACATCAGTGTGACAGGGGTGAGGGAGACATTACATATCATTATATACTTATATGTAAATACCAGTGACCGGTGGAGTGTTATGTGGTAACAAGTAGTAAGGTGGTACTCACGGTGCAGGTCAGTTCCGAGTCGGAGGCAGTGTCCACGGGGCAGGAAGTACCACCTACCAGAACCTCGGGGTCACTTTCGGATAGCCTCAGGTCACTGCCGCTCAAGGTCAAGGTCATGCCCTCGGTTACGCCAGTGGCAGGCCTGGGGTTAGGAGAGGAAGAGGTGAAAGTTAAGAGAGAGAGAAAAAAAAAATATCGTTTCCAACAATAGCCTAATATTTAGACCAATGAAATAAAGGCGTAGGATCTGACGAGGTGAGGACATGTAGGGACGTAGGGCGTGAAGGGCGCAATATCGCAGGAGTGACAAGGTCATGAGAGACGTTACGGGGTCGCAGGAGACGAAAACAGAGGTGACCTGAGGGCACAACCAGAGAGAATGGTGGACATGGATGACTCTACGAATCTGTGAGGTGTTAACATCTGGGGACATGGCAGCCATTTTTGTCCAGGATTAAGTTTAGAGTAAAATATCCACCATTGGGTCAATACTGGGGAGATATATTACAGGTTAGTAACATGTGCATAACTTACGAGACGGAGGTGAGCACTGGGGTCTTGGTCAGGTCGTAGGTGAAGTCGGAGGGGGAGTCGGTGCTGATGCCACCGAGAGTGACGACCACAGTCACGGCGCCGGCGGCGTGCGCGGGGGTCCGACAGGTTAGGGTCGTGGTGTTCTCGCTGACCAACTGACACTCGGCCCCGTCCAGGGTCACGCTGACCTCCCCAGGGATGAAGCCGGAGCCCGAGATGGTGAGGAGAGCGCCACCGTTGACGCTGCCCTCAGTTGGGGTCATGTCAGTGATGACGGCAGCTGCTGTTACCATGTTAACACCTTCGTCAGCCACGGCGTCACCCAGGGCATCGACGTTGATGGTGACGACATAAGCGCCTGCCGGGAGACCGGATGTCTCGCAGACGATGGAAGCGTCGGATGCGGAAGAGACCACACACTCGAAAGACTCAGGCACGTCCTCTGCTTCTCGTTTCACTCTGTGTGTCTCCTGTAAACCCTCGAAGGATGGGGAAGCGGAATTGGTTCCTCCAACACGCCAGGCCCCCAGGTTCTTGGTTTCTGTGAAGGTCTTGGCGTTGGTCTTCGTGAAGTGGCCCCAGAAGTCCGACACGGCATCGAACCTATCGAAGAGTTCAGAGTGAACCTGAGGGCGATGCATGCTGCGAGGTTCCTCAGCCTCCTCGTCGTACACGCCGATCTCATCGTCTATTTCCACGTCCTCCATTCCTGCTGTCACCTCCTCCTCCTCCTCCTCCTCCTCCTCTTCCTCCTCTTCCTCCTCCTCCTCGACGCTCCTCTTGTGTCTCGCAGACGTCGGCCGGGTGAAGGTGACGGTGATTTTTGAAGAATCTGAGCCAAACGCTGACCCGGTGATGCTGACCGTCTCACCAGAGATGGTAATGTTACTGACTGTGGGCGTGGCAGCCTCGCTGAACCTGAAGATCGAGTCTGACACTTGGTTGACAGCTTCGACCTGATCAGGACGACAGTTTCACTTTATTACATTGAGAACGACGGGACTGCTAGCCTTAAACACGACCATCAGACATGACGGTACAGTTCTTGAGCACGATGGGACGACTTCTGGCCATGATGCTTCCTACTCTTAAGGCTGGATCATGATATCCAAGGGTCGCACCGTCGTACTCAAGGGTTAACCATTTCTTCATCTGTCTACCGTTTCTATAGTCAATATTCCATCCCCCAACATGCACTAGCTAGTAATCTATCATCCGACACATAAGGAAAATTTTTTGATTAAGATAGACAAATCCAGACCTATGTGTTTCAACGGAGACACTGTAAATGTTGCAAGAAATCAATTTTAATCTAAAATAACTCTCTAATTGTCTCCAAAATCCTGTATACAAGAGGAGAGTGAGTGCGTCATACCCCTCCAACGAAGAGTGCGAGGGTGAGGTTGGAGGGCGGTGCTGGGGAAGTGAGGCAAGTGATGGTGGTGGGCGCCACGCTCGCCACCTGGCACGTCTCGGAGCCAATCCTCACGGTCGCCTGCCCGCTGAACGCCATTAGTCCAGTTCCTGTGGACGCAATGCACAAGTTCAGTGTCCACGGCTGATACGCCTGAACTCTGCCAATAAACTTGACTGGTTTGACATCTATGTTGTCTTTATGAATCTCACCTCCGGCACACACTACTTCCTGCCGAGATCTACCTCATTTACTGTACACTGTCACATAGCAACATAATGATACTGAGAATGTGGCCCTCCACGGTCAGGCAGACAAGTGAAACTGTAACAGACGAAACCAGTGTGTCAGTGTTAGTATGATCCCTCACCAAACGTTAGAATAAACCAGTGTGTCAGTATTAGTGAGTATGATCCCTCACCAAACGTTAGAATATTGAAGATCAACAATGGTTCTCATACTAACATGATCATAACTCACTGGACTCGGCCGTAAATGAAACGCTGAAAAACATTAAATAAGAGAAACAATATTTCCAGTACACCGCTACACCAGACTTTACCACTAACATTACGTGTACGAGACCCGTCTTAACTACTTACCAGACTTACTTGAAATATAATTTATTTTTGGTGTAATTTGATAAAATAATCATGTAAGTAAGACACTCACTTGTTTGTATAGTGTTAGGATGATGAACATACCATCAGACACTTTTGATAAAGTCATGCCAGTTATCTGACCCAACACGATAAGAAAGTAGGCTTGTGCCTACCTGTAATGGTGATCAGAGTGCCTCCTGCCACTGACCCGATCGCTGGGTCAAAGGAGGTCATGACTGGCACCACGGTAACCTGACCATTGACTTTGAAGTCCGGGATCTCTGTGAGGGCGTTGCCCCTGGGGAGGTATAACAAGGAAGGTTCGTAAATTATACTTTCTTATTATATATGTTATACTTCTCTTAGACAGGCCTCTTCATCTTAATCTCAAGGATCTAACTTCATTTCATTTACGTCTTTTGACCTGAAGCATTCGGTGAAAAGGTGTTATCTTTTATCAAGAACTTATAGAACGTAAATATATATACAATTAAAGAAAACTTGAGAAGTTGATATAGTCAGCTCCTGACACAACACCATCACCAAACAGTTAAATGATCTGTACCACAGCGTTCATAGAGTTTGACAATCAACATTTAAACATTACAATAATATTATAGAACACACACACACACACACACACACACACACACACACACACACACAATGAGGAATCTCCACATATAGACGTATAGATCGTTTCCACTGCATTCTGAACGTACAGACAGTTCCTACACAAGATACAAAGAACGGGATTCTCACCTGTTGGCGACGCTGACGGAGACAGGGTAGGGCCAGACGGAGAGGATGTTCTCAAGGTCGTCCAAGACGCAGGTGACGGAGTCGTCGGCGGAGGCCATGACGGAGCAGGAGGCGGGACCCACCCTGACGGAGCTCTGGCAGGGGGAGGTACCGAAGCCAGACCCTGCGATGGTTAGGGTCGTCCCTGCCCTTACCTGTAGCCCACTGCAAACGATAGATGGATTGAATTCCTCCATCTGACTCCCCTCTCTTGTGTCTGTATAACTAACAAGGGTTCTGTACATGACTATGACTCTATGAAGACTTAACAAGTGCTCTACTTCCTGTCTGATGTGAATCATGGACAATTTATTTATGGTTCATCTTGTTCAAGAGACGCTAGAGATGTCTTATCCACGTCCCGGGATGCGCCTGTGTCCCGAGGTACCCCAATATGCCTCCCTAGAGTCCCGAAAAGTTGTGGTATCTGTCCAGGGATACGCTCTGAGACCCTGGCGGCTCGTCTTACCTGAGTCCCATGACGTCCTCGGTGTCACCGACGGTGATGGAGGTGACGACGGGCGTGAAGCAAGTGTCGGTGATGAAGTAGACATGGTCGGCCTCGGGTGGGGACGGGGCTGTGGAGTTGCAGTCTTCCAGCGGGTGTTCCAGCACTGGGTCGCATCCCTCTATGGTCACGTCCACACCTGTCACACGACACGGATGATGGCCACCAGGTCATGGAGCAGTACACCTGTATCCTAACACGCCCACAACCCTGACACCACAACTGGCTCGGGACACACAACGACTCCACACAACACCACGGAGCACATCACTGTGGTACAAAGCCAACAATTATGTTCAAGTTCACCAACACCCAGCCTGTATCACCAACACCCAGCCTGTATCACCAACACCCAGCCTGTATCACCAACACCCAGCCTGTATCACCAACACCCAGCCTGTATCACCAACACCCAGCCTGTATCACCAACACCCAGCCTGTATCACCAACACCCAGCCTGTATCACCAACACCCAGCCTGTATCACCAACACCCAGCCTGTATCACCAACACCCAGCCTGTATCACCAGCACCTAGCCTGTATCACCAACACCCAGCCTGTATCACCAACACCCAGCCAGTATCACCAACACCCAGCCTGTATCACCAAGAGAGCAAGATAAGCTGCTACATTTCCTCTGTATCTGTAAGACTGTACATAACATACCATGCGACTGTACGGCTACAAATCAAGAAAGATGGCAGAGTGTATATCTACAGATACTTGAGGCTAGTTAAAAGTGGTCGAAAACTAGTATTCATTATCACCACTGACCAATGACATGATCATCACAATAGTCAAGCACTTCCTAGTGTACTAGACAGAGGAAATGATGGATAGTAATCGTAACTGACTGTTTTCTGACTGTGAGAAGCAGTTCAGAGCGCGAGGATCACTCAAAATGTTAAAAAGAATAACAGTATTTGTTACCTGGGTTATTCTACACACTCAAGGACAATCACTTACCATCACCACTGGGGTCGTACTCGGCTTCTATACCTGCCACAGTAAGGGTGACCTTGTAGGACGCCTGACCTGGTTTGAGGACAATGATCTGACCAAACATGACCAGGTCCTCGGCCACAGGAGCGCCCGCGAAGTAGTAGGTGCCGCTACTGGGGAACTGTACAGTCATGGCTCCTGAGGGAGGAAGAGAGTAAGAAATACAAGTTACGATACTGTCGCATGATAGAAATGTTAGAGTGAGTGATCAATGTAGAGTGAGTCGTGTTAATGAATGTATATATGGGTGAATGGAATTCTCTGATATACCTGATGATAATCGTTGCTTCGTTAAGATCATGAATGAAGTACAATAAAAGTATTTAAGAAAAAATTAATTTCTAACAAGGTTATCGTTACTTATTATCAACGAATGGATAAATGACGAAGAATAAATCATAAATAACCTTCCAAAATAAAGAGTTTTACCAGAAATGATGAAGAACAAACTTAAAGAGATCATGGATTTCATAGAACTGGAGAAAGAAAATATAGAGAAAACAATAATAAGTTTAGATGATGATGGTCGTCCCGTGTGGTCGTGGATGAAGCAGCGCTGTCTGACCTGTTGATGTTGGGGCTCCAGAGTGGAAGCCGGTGCCGTCGTAGAGGAAGGAGGCGGAGGTCGCCGTCTGGAAGACGTTGTGCTGCAGCTGAGAGAAAGGATCCTTCTTGCTCCATGACCACGTCACACTGTCCCCCTCGCGCACCGTCACCAGGCGAGGCTTCCACGCGAACCCGACGCCGAAAGCTGTCCCAGGGAAAGTTACAGTGAGGTACAAGAGTACAGAAAGAACACAGGAATGTGATGTTTAGGTGTAGAGGAAGATATGTACCGTAGTAAATGTTAGTCATACAGGAATGTATTATGTATGGTACAGAAAACATACAGTGGAACATGTATGGTACTGGTAGGTACAGAAGAAAACAGAGAGGGACACAAAATACGTAAAGCTTGTGATGAACGTACAAGGTTAGGTCCAGGAAGGTTAATGCTGGGATGGAAGCAACAAGGAGGCTGCACAGGAGCGTGCTCACCGGTATACGGGTATAAATATACTGGCACACATATACTGGTATGAACATCCTGGTATAAACATACTAGTATAAATATGCTGGTATAAATAAACTAGTATAAGCTGAGGGAATAATCATAAGACATCTATCATAACTAAAACGATTTTTTATGTCAATATTTCACGTGTAGATGATATATAATTTCCCTCAACAGTCAGAATGAGAAACTCAAGAATGTCTATTCATTATGTAGAATACCTGATGAATAACCCGATAGAGTCTACTCATCATGTACAATATTTGGCGAATAACAATCTTTAATCTTTCGTGTAGACGAGGGTCGGTTACACCACCTCTCTGTTGTTCTTTCCAGACCAGGTCATGGATGAGTCAGGACAACTGGTCATCACAAATCGTCAACAACAACTTGGCCGTCTGGACTTAACGTTACGGGTCACAAGGGAGTCAGCAGCACCTCTATACGATCCAGTCATCAACACCTGCTCACACGTCACTCATTTATCAACCTTCAGTCACCAACAGGTACTCAGCAGTCACGCACCCCACACACACCACCTGTCGTACGTACTGGAGTGGGTGCCCAGGTTGGTGAGGACGTGGTTCACGGGCTCGAACTGTGTGCGGCAGGTGACCCTGGTGTCCGAACATTCGGTGACCTCACAGCTCATGCCCCCTCCGAGGTCAACCTCCAGCAGGGAACAGTTGGAACCGAACCCAACACCCTCGAGGACGAGGATAGTTCCTCCACTGACTGACCCCTTTCCCAAGCGAGGAGGCTGTTATCTTGAGGTTATAGGTCACTGAGGCGCTGCCACTGTGGGAAAGGTCAAGTGGTCAGGTGTTACAGTGGGAAAAGCCATGTCGTTTGGTGCTACAGTAGGGAAGGTCCAGTGGTTAGGCTGCATTGTAGGTAAGATTAAATGACAATAGCACAACACTGGAGGCTAGTGGTTAGGAACACTAGGGTAAGGTGGAATAGTTAATTACTACACTTTTCGAGGTTAGATTGTCGTCTCTGTAGAGAGGTTAGACAATTAGGTACTCTGTTAGGAAGGTCTTCTGTTAGATAGGCTAGGAGGTTAGAGCCTATATTAGAGATATGAACAGATGCAAGTGATGCCAGGTGTGGGGCGTGGGACATCCTCACCTGGCGAAGCCCTGGGCACCGGTGTGCACCAGAACAGGATACTGGCCTGGCGGAAGAGCAGGCAGGAGGCACACGATGGTCAGGTCATCCCAGGTCACCGTCTCGCAGGCGGCCGATCCAACCTGACCAACGTAAAACTAAATGGTCAGCAACTCTGAGGTTTACAAACATACTGTCAGACTTCTATTGAGACAACCTGAGTGTCGTAAAACTTTATTCGAATCACTTTTATCTCAATTCCCTCATCTCTGTAGCCAGCAGAGGGACTTGATTTACATACCAGACACCTACAATCGTATGCTAATGATATATAGACCATTAGAAAGGTAAAGAGCTGGGAACCTACCTTTACATAGCCATCATTACCGGAACCAAAGCCAGAGCCAGATATCGTCATCTCTCCTCCTACGAAAAGGAAAAATGGCTGTTCTTATGAGAGGGAACGACAGATCATTGTTACCAGTGACCACATACGAAGGAGTAGTGTCCTCTCCTGGCTGTACAGAATAGAGTCTCCTCTTGGCTGTACAAAGTACTGTCCCCTCCTGACTATACAGAGAAGTGTCCCCTCCTGACTGTGCAGAGAAGTGTCCCCTCCTGGTCGTGCAGAGAAGTGTCCCTTCCTGACTATACAGAGAAGTGTCCCCTCTTGGCTGTACAAAGTACTGTCCCCTCCTGGTTGTGCAGAGAAGTGTCCCTTCCTGACTATACAGAGAAGTGTCCCCTCCTGGCTGTACAAAGTAGTGTCCCCTCCTGGCTGTACAGAGTAGTCCCCCTCCTGGCTGTACATAGTGCCCCCTCTTAGCAGTAGATGTGTAATGTAGTTAAGTTGTGGAAACAGAAGTATACACCGTGAACTGAGAGGATTACTTGAGATCTATACGCACGCACTCTGGTCTCAGTCCAATAATGTCAAGGGAGGAGAACTGGTGATGCAAATGCTACAAACGTTCTGGTCAAACTAAACGACAGAATCACCTGAAGGTTAGATCATGAGCCGAGAAAATGAGTCACATAAGAGTTGGTTTTCGATCTTGGCCAATGACATGGACTGAGTCAGGAAGGTGGTTTGTTCTGGATGGTTCGTGTGAGGTGACTGACCTAAGACGGAGGTGGTCGTGGGTGACACGGAGGTCACGGAGGCGGAGAGGGAGGCATCGAAGGTGAAGCCCCCGACCAGGGTATCGCTGATGGTTCCCACGGTCACCGTCACGTCCACGGTGCCTGCAGCCTGACGGGGGAGAAGACATGTGTCACGTGATCCTGGCAGCAGGAGGAACAGGAGTGGAAGAAGGAACAAAAGAAGAAGGCAGAGAAAGAAGTGAAGATAATGATATATTCTGGACACATAGAAGTTGAGGATGAAGAAGACACATTACTATATTCTGAAGGGTTAACACAATACTGAGGTCGTGAGATAATGGTACAAACAACATCTCCGAGGTTCAGCAGGGAGGCGGAGGGCCAACACACTGGAAGACGGAGGGGCACTGTAAGCTGAGCAAAATAACTGACTTTCGTCACGAGTTTTTCTGTCTATACACATTAAGCAGTAACTGATAGTGCAGTCTACCTTAAATGCACGGCAAGTAGAACTCGTTCTCTATCATCTCTCTCTAACACAGGTGTAAATATTCATAAATAATGGCTATCCATGATCTACACGTCTTTACTGACGCGCCATATCTACATACAAGTCTAAATACCACACATCATATCTACATACAAGTGTAAATACCACACATCATATCTACATACAAGTCTAAATACACACATCATATCTACACACAAGTCTAAATACCACACATCATATACTACTAACTCAAGACATCCACATGAGTCACATACAATGTCCAGACACCCGGCCACGTCACTTACCACGGGCCACACACGTCTCACACATAGCCTGAACATCAACACATTCATTTACTAAATCCAGGAACCAAGAGACGTTGCTTAGCAGCTCCAGCTACAACAACACACACGTCATTCGCTGAGTCTGACGCAACACGCAGCAGGTCCTCGCTGCTGCAGGAGTCACAGCCAGGGTCACTCACTGAGGGAGGGACGACGCAGATGACGGAGGTTGCTGCGCCGGTGTTGCCAGCGCCCGTGACCTCACACTCGACCCCACCCAGGGTCACGCTGCTGTTGGTCGCCCAGCCTGAGGGGTCGGGGAAGCCAGAGCCGGACACCTCCAAGCTGTAGCCTCCGCCGGTGCCTCCTGTGGTTGGCGTTACTGAGGTCAGTGTCAGGGGCACGTCGTAGTTCAGTTGTGACGGGTATGGCAACGCCGCTCCCACTGGCTGCATGGCAACGGTGACGAGGTAGTTGCCGGCCCATAGGCTCACGTTGCACGTCACCTGGCAACCCATGGCAATTAGAAACATGTTGCCTGTAGAGGTATGGCATTGTCTGCCAGCATGATTACATGTGAAGCTATAGCAGAGTGTAGTGTGGGTCTGTACCTTATAACGTCACCTGACAGTCACGAGACAGTACCTGAGTGGTCGTCACATCCGTCACAGTGCAGTCTTTGCCTCCCACTGTGACGCTGTAGTCGCTCACGTTCATACTGGTGAAACCTGTCCCCGTCACAGTGATGGTGTGCGTGCCTGTCTCATCTGTGGACATGTGACGCACTTGTAATGACTGTATTGAACATTTGTAACACCTGCACCTAACACTTGTAATGACTGTACTGAACATTTGTAACACCTGTACCTAACACTTGTAATGACTGTACTGAACATTGGTAACACTACCTATCACTTGTAATGACTGTACTGAACATTTGTAACACTACCTAACACTTGTAATGACTATACTGAACATTTGTAACACTACCTAACACTTGTAATGACTATACTGAACATTTGTAACACCTGTACCTAACACTTGTAATGACTATACTGAACACTTGTAACACCTGTACCTAACACTTGTAATGATTATACTGAACATTTGTAACACTACCTAACACTTGTAATGACTATACTGAACACTTGTAACACCTGTACCTAACACCTGTGCTTAGCACTGTGCACTTTGAAGTATATTGTGGTCATCAGCAGTACAAAGACGGAGACAATGATATTGTTTATTACATCTCCAGAGGCTGAGTATAGTATATGAAGAGAGAGAGAGAGAGAGAGAGAGAGAGAGAGAGAGAGAGAGAGAGAGAGAGAGAGAGAGAGAGAGAGAGAGAGAGAGAGAGAGAGAGAGAGAGACATAAACCTTTACAGCCATGAATCAGAGAATGACAGTAACATTCTGTCTTCCAAATCTTTGTCATGCGTGGAGGGAGTCATGCTGGCTGGCATGAGAGCAGTGCATGACAGAAGATGGGCACAGCGATGCAGATGAGGACGACTGTCTTGCATGCTATACCTGATATAGAGACGTATAGACACGTCCTCACCTCGCGCCATGAACAACAGCTCAGGCAGCCACGGACCACTTACCGCCGCTGCCAGACACGGACGACAAGGACGGGGCGTTTGTGTCGTCGTACGTGAAGGTGCAGTCGCCCAGGCAGGCAGCTATGTAGTCGTTCACCAACACCACGACCTGCGGCGACACAGGCCACAGTCACTCCGTTTCTAACTGTCTATACTTATTCTATATACACAAACCTGACTGTCTATATTTCTGTATAATACACTGAAATCTGAGTGTCTATATTTCTATATAATACACAAACCTGACGGTCTACAGTGTACAACTATAATACACCGGACTCGCACTGAAGACATAATGTAATCAATGTGAGCTTGAGGAGCGTACTTATCATCCTAAAGTTTAACTAATCATCGGGATCTTGAATAGCAAATCACAGGGAATATTTAGACATAAATGATGAACATGAACCAATCATGGGGAGTCGCTATTCTTACGTGAAGCATAATAAACAATCGTAGGGGCATTCCCAAGACTTGCACGCTGAGCACGAATCAATCACAGAACGTCTCTAGTCTTACAAAATGCTCAAGAGCCAATCATGAGGCATCTCTGGACTTACATGAGGATTGTCGTTGTGGGTCGAGAGAAAGTCAACAGACAAAGTGTCGTGCCAGATCTTGGCATCTCCTGTCCTCCGGGTCTGGACGTGGATGTCGTCCCTGAGGGAGGCAGGAGGGCCAGTGTGTTAATTACGCGAGTCTTGAGGTGAACACTGACCACGTCCGTAGGAGGCCATGATCTCACGGGTAGGAAATCCGTCCCATAAAATAAGGACGTCAAAAGACTAAAAAATTATATGATTAAAGAATCCATTACGGGTAGAGAGAAGCATTTACTGAAATGTGCCATACAATCAACATATGTAATGATATGATGATGATGATGATGATGATGATGATGATGATGATGATGATTTCATACTTAGCGAGACACAGGATATCTTTCAGTTACCCAATTCATCACGTGGCCTCCTGGGGAACTGTCCATAAAATAGAGGGAGCAGTTCTGAATGCACACCTGACATATTTTGTTACAAAAATGAGAAAAAAAGTAAGTATATGTGAGACATAAACATCGTCTTTTTGGTAGGTCTACGTTGTTTTGATCTGCTCATGATTACCTATTTGTACGGTGTAGGAGAATGTTTCTCTGCTGTGTGTGTGTGTGTGTATGTGTGTGTGTGTGTGTGTGTGTGTGTGTGTGTGTGTGTGTGTGCGCGCGCGCGCGCGCTTACACCGGGAGACTCGAACCCGGGCAGGGTAATCCTTCTTCGGCAACGTTGACCACTACACACACTGCACTACACACGTCTGGCATCGCCTTCAGTTTCCTGCACTACCTCATATAACACCAAACGGACGTCTTCCGGCACACGGACTGCCCTTACCACGGACACCCCCTCCTGTATGAGCAAGAACGTCTCCTCCCTCCTCCCGCATCACCTCAACCGTCACTTACCCGTCGAACACCAGGCCGGAGACGTCCACATCGATGATCTCCTTGCGTCCGGGGTCCTCCGTCCACTCCACGGACCAGGATCGCTTGTAGCATGAACCTGACCTTTTCACCTCGACCCCACTCCTGCCCAGCCCGTTCTCTATCATCAGCTTCAGCTCCTGCTCAGTTACCGACGGTGGAATACCTGTAGGTGGACGGGGAGTCTGAGGTTCCTGTCTTTGGAAACTGGAATTAGATATGTCAGGCGCAAGAGATATCATCAACGTGCGAAAGGTGTTAACGTTGCTGCTATTTTTTTTTTTGTTGCGCTATCTCTTACTGCTGCCTCGTGAACAATGGGAGAGCGAGAGAGAGAGAGAGAGAGAGAGAGAGAGAGAGAGAGAGAGAGAGAGAGAGAGAGAGAGAGAGAGAGAGAGAGAGAGAGAGATGAAGCATCGTGACAGACGCAGCATTAGTGAAGGCCCACCTGACACAGTCTTTCCCTGGATCAGGAGATCCCAAGTGCCCGTCACGGGGTGCGTGGCCACCTGCGTCCTCTTGACCTCTACCTGGCCCTCGTTCACGCTGAAGTTGGCACCGCTGGCGTCCCTCAGCTCCTCCACCCACGACATATTGACTGCCGGGTCACAGGCGCATTAGTCTTCACTCGTTGCACTACAGGAGGGGAATATACGGGCTTTTGCTATGGGTAAGCGGCTCTCCCAGTGTTGGGTTTACTTCGGGTTTACTTATAACACCTGCTTCTAGGTTACGGCCCCGTCGGCGTTCGCTAATTATCCACTACACTATGTGCGTTCTCTGGGCGGTCTAAAGCGTTCAGCAGGGGACGCAGGGCAGAACGCACCGTCCCTCAGTGAGGCCACAAGCAGATAACAAAATCCTGACCAGTCAGTCCAAAAATAGTCCACAACCAGACCAGAGGTAAACCTAGTAGTAAAGTACTACAAACTAAAGTATACAAATATATGTAGTAAAGTAGTAGATGTGAGTAACACCTGTACTTCCGTTACTGTTAAAACTTTCGGTAAGTACATCACTATGGAAAAGAAGTACAAGGACTCATGCTTAATAGGTGAAGGTAGTTTTGGTACTTACCATGAGGTTAGAAGGTGTTAGTACGGTACTTAGCCGTCCTACCTTCGACGCTAAGAAAGGAAGAGACATACATGTCTTCTGTCTCGAGTTATAAAAAGGTACTTACCATTCGTCGACAAGTTGAGATACTTACCAAAGTCCACAATGTCCTCAGGTACTGACAAAATGGAACGTATGATCATCATTCATAAAGCAGGAAATTCTGACCCATAGTGCAGTTACTTTCCAGATACTTATCACGGAGAAGAAGAGAGAGATCAGGTACTTCCCAGGCAGGGGAGAAGGGGGAGATCAGATACTTACCATCGCCAGTGAAGACACCCAAAAGTGGGAAGTCCCCGGCGCAGTTGGAGGTGATGAAGGAGACGTCGAAGGCGTTGGTTCCCTCCTCCTCGACGGACGTTACTTGCACGTCCGATACCAGGATTCCTGCGGACTTGAGGGCTGAGGGACGCATCTGTTCCACTGTGGAGAAGGTGTTCGTCAGTGCCACTTTGGTAGGTGTGGTGATGATGGGTCAGGTTACTATGGAGGGGCCGCCTGGTCCTCCTCCTGGCGGAGTTAGTGCTGTATTGTGGAGGGTTCTGCTGGGATCCAGTGTGGTTGCTGGACTAAGGACTAAGTATGACTATGTTGGGACTAGTGGCTGTGCTAGAGATAGCGCTGCTCCTGTGTTGGCGCTAGATGATGTTGCTGTGTTTGAAGTAGTTTATGATTTTGCTGTTTTGGGGTTTATGTTTAGTGTTCTACCTACGCTGGGACGATCCATCAGAGTCGTTCTGACTGATTTCATTTGGCTAGTTAGTGTTCTTTCGTATTCCTTGTTAAGGCTAGCATATGTTTCTCTACTATATGTTTAACTAATGTTGTGCTTTGTTGAAGTCAGGCGGTACTAGAGCTGAGTTAGGGAGTGTTAACACGATTTTGACAGCAGTGTTGTGGTTATCCAAGAGATCATAATCTGACGAAGCTTCAGGAGGGACTGCTCTAGATGCTCAGCACATCTGGAGTTTGTGTGTTACGGACCATCCACAGGAAACAGGACCAGGGAAACGAAGTTCAAAGGTGAGGTCTGGCTCCTTCATTAGCGAACTGAATAGTACCAACGCCTTGCCTAGGTCAAGGGTCATCACTGGGTCAACCAAGATCTTGCAGCATTAACGCCACATGACCAAGACCAGGAACCAGTGATGACACTTATCTAAGAGTTTTTCCCTTTATTTCAGAGAAGAGGGACGCTAAACTCTGGCCAGAAGCTACTGTCTGTTGCCTGACACACGACTGGTTTCTCACTAAGAACAGTGAACTATAAACCCTTCCATACCTTCCTACCCACCAAGACTCACCGTTGATAACCTCGTCAACAATAGCGAACTCATCGCAGTAGACCTCATCGAAGACGGAGGCCGGCTTGGGCATCCGGAAACGTTTGAGGAGGAGAGTTTCTCCACTCAGGTACTGGTCCTTCATCCAGGAGCCAGCCACCACGTTCCGCAGGTCCATGCATTGATAAGTCCACCTGAAACAAGGAATGGACGAGGAGCTGTGAGCCGCAGCAGTCTGGAGAGCATAATAGTCACGGTAGATGTTAGCCAAGTGTCTGTGTACGTTACTCACAGGGGATCAGCAAATGCCAGAAGGACTGGGATGCACAGAGGAACACGTATCAGGTGAGTGTGGAAGCGACACAAGGCTATCAAAGGAGATTAAGCACAAGATAAATTTCAGGCAGAGTGCTGGAACATACGCAGGAAGGATCCGAATATTACAGAGAAGAGGTAGAGAAAGGTGAGGGAGAGGAGGGGGGGGGGGGGGGAACAGAAGAACCTGTGATGCCCTCCACCACACAAGACGGTCACATAAATGATTATCAGAATCAGAGAACTGCCTTTCACCTGCTACATTACATGTACGACAATATCCAGGACACTACATGCTACCCATCCCAGGCCCCCAACCTTTCCCTCCCCACACTGGGCTCACCGTCTTTCCTTACTCACCCAGTTTTGGTGGAAGTGAAATTGTGATTAAAGGTGATGGCGTTATCTCGGTATCTGTCCCACTTGTCCCACCAGTAGAACCTGACCTCCATGGTACTATCTATGTTGCCCATGAGCGCGAGGCAAGCCTGTCGGAACCAAACACAAATCTGTCGCTTTATCTTCGTCGTAAACAACAACCTGAGTAAATATCTTGATAAAATCGAAATCGATGTACAATCTATGTACAACCCAAGACCTGCGTTTATAACCAAAATGACCCATTAACCCCCCCGCCCCCTTCCAAGATCTATTAACACAGCTAATATTATACAATCATAGAAAATCTTAACCTGTAACCCTACACACGTTATGTTGTTACTATCTCTCAACTTGTGCTACAGGCAGCGCAAAGGGATACATCAATCTACATTTTCTGAACGACACTTTCATTGTGATGATCTGCTTTGTATTTTCTGTGGGAGAATATCTGCAGAACAGGCAGGTAGATAGATCAACATTTGTGTTCAGTCTCTACCAAATACCACCAACTTGGTCATCAGCTCACATCACATGATGATAACTTACTTCTGAGTCGCTTGTCAGTCAAGTTTCTACCAGAGATGTTGACGTGATGACTGAACACATCAAATGTGGTACAACAATACAGTTAGTGACGTCAGAATGTTGTCAGGTCTGGACATCAGATGATTCCCATGATGTGTCGTGCAGACACGACATGGAAACGTTGAGATATACAAGTGTGAGTTGCCTTAACTGGCATATGGATACATTCAGTCAGTGCCAAAAATAGCTTCATCTGAAAGTCTTAGGTCATCTTTTTTTCTTCTTAACAGGAAAGTAAAGTAGTAGGCGCTACTTGAAACTACGGGTTCGGAACTCCAACAAACCAGAAGTCTGATGGTTATGTCAAACCTGGGTCTCGAACCTGTGTCTTCAGCGCGTGTTGCCGTATGTTTGTGGTAACCCCTGCAACGTTGTATTCCTGGGACACTGAAAGGCTTAATGACTGACCTTTCAAGAATATAACTTGGGTTTCACTAGCCGAAGAGAGATGGTGTCCTTGATTAGCCTTCCCTGGGGAAATAAATCTACCGCAGGCAAATGAATGGGGAAAGTCAGTGCAATGACGTCGAAAGATATCTTTCAGATACTTACATAAGGATACTTGTTGACGTCAACCATCTTATCCAAGTCTTTCTGATAGTAGAGCTGTGGCGAGGTCCGATGCATCTGCTTGACCCGCCTGAGGGAAGAAGGCACGCTCGTTAACCTTCAAACGCTCATTAACCTACAACAGCTTCATACTCTCTGTAAAGACCAGTTATCTCTTATCTTGGCTTTATCTTCAATCGCACACTATTGTAGCTTCCTCCTCAACCAATATCTCTCTCAACATTCTCCTCAATCAGCTATTTTCTCCTCAAGATACCTATAACCTTAGCTTATATGAAGTCTCCATATTTAGCCACAGCTTTAGCTTAACTTTGTCCCCAGTCAGCTAACTCTTCACTCTCTTCCACATTTCATTACAACCATAATATCCTGTTTACTCAACTGATTGAGATCATATTTCCATCAGTGTGTGAAAGCTTTCAGCTTCCCTCCCAGCCTGCAGGAGGTCGAGTTAGATCTCTCCTGCCGCAGAGTACCACATCCCTCGTGTCATTCCTCACCTGTGAGGTACCAAGACCCACCTGCCGCAGAGTACCACATCCCTCGTGTCATTCCTCACCTCCACCTGTGAGGTACCAAGACCCACCTGCCGCAGAAAGGTACGACGTGGTCGACAGTGGTGCCAAAGCTCCCCTGGGGCTCCTCCTCCCCTAACTCGTAGCTGATATTCAGGGCGAAATTTGGGTCATCCCCCAACACCTGGCACAACTGATCAGTCAGGGTCAGCAATTGTTCCCTCACCTGTAAGGATGACGTGTGACGGTGAGACAGAGAAGACAAAAACATGTTCTTCCACTTTGATATCCGGGTAAACATCAGTAACCCTTCAGGAAAGCAGACAACCAATAAACAACAATAACGAATGAAGATGCGATCCCGCCTTACCTGCTCGGGGTTCGAGACGTTGACCTCGACCGAACTGAAGCCATTGAGGAAGATCTTGGCATTGCCTGGGTTGCCCTCGAGTGTGAAGCGTTGCGTCTCCCACAAGACCCTTGGGTAGATCTTCACTTGCTGCACCTCGTTGGAGGCCTGGAAGGTCTGCAGCTTCACAAACTTGGCATCGAAGTCGTTCATCATCAGCCTTAATCTGGTGCTGTCTGTAGGGCGGAGGGAAGAGCCCAGGATCAGTCGTCTCAAATACCTTCCGTGGAAAGGAGTATACAAAGAGTCCCTGACGCACCTCTTACTGATCCTCTCGTTTTCTGATAACAAAACACGAATAACTGACACAGCTCTTCTCAGCGTGCGTCACCCCCGCGACAGACATCTTACAGATGTCCAACAGGTATATGGAAACGTGTGACTGTGAACTTCATGAGTAGTTCTGAAGTTTGTTCTGATGTTCATCATGAAAGACTCATTCATTCGTTACTACAATAAGACAAAGAATAAAATGTCGACACTTGGGGAACACAGGACACCAATATAGTTATGCTGGACCATCTTTATGAATCATTTTCTTCATCATGAAACAACATACAAAAGATAAATGTTTTCATAGTTTCCTAAAAGTTTAACAAGATTCACTCAACTCATTGAACAGGAAACAATGTTCAACACGCACGGACCATAACTTAGTGAACGAGGACCACTGCTCAACACGTACGGACCATAACTTAGTGAACGAGGACCACTGTTCAATACGTGCGGATTAATGCAAAAGGACAAGTTTTACGGACGAGATGTACTCCAGGCGAAGTAAATGTGTGGGGCACGAAGCGCCAGGTGGACGGGCACCGTACCTGTGGCGTGGAACAGGATCTCCAGGTAGGTGGGAGTGTCGGCCCTCATGGGAAACTCTGCCCAGTGTTGGATGAACTCCTGCCGGTAAAGGAGGACAACCATGAGCGGTCATGTGCATGGATGTGAACACACACACACACATAGGAAATACTTCTACAGTATAAGAGTGGCGGATGATCATACAGAATAGAATAACTGAGGGCGTAGTTCATTCAGACATCATACATAAACTTATGACAGTAGAGACTGCTCAATAGACAGGGCCCAAAGTGAGTAAGACTTCCTCCTGTACAGTGCCAATGGGTTTTCACTCACACAGGACCCCCCTCCTCACCTTGTCATCCGGGTTACCGTTGGTAGCGATGTAAATGAGAGAGGCAGACCCCAGGTGAGCAGCGATGGAATATATTCCGTCATGGGGGGCGTGAATATAACCTGGGGAGAAAAGAGGTTATGCAATACATACATATATATATATATATATATATATATATATATATATATATATATATATATATATATATATATATATATATATATATATATCTTTCATACTATTCGCCATTTCCCGCATTAGCGAGGTAGCGTTAAGAACAGAAGACTGGGCCTTTTAGGGAATATCCTCACCAGGCCCCCTTCTCTGTTCCTTCTTTTGGAAAATAAAAAAGAAAGAAAAAAAAATTGAGAGGGGAGGATTTCCAGCCCCCCGCTCCCTTCCCTTTTAGTCGCCTTCTACGACACGCAGGGAATACGTGGGAAGTATTCTTTCTCCCCTATCCCCTATATATATATATATATATATATATATATATATATATATATATATATATATATATATATATATATATATATTTTCTTTGTGAAAGAAGTAAACTTAAACTGCATAGATATAGTGAGAGAGGGTTGTGCTACTGTTATTATAACACCTGCACCATCCTGACTGTTCACTACCAGGTTTTCGTCAAAATATTGCGTCTGCATCGTGTGACTTCCTCTAAGGTTATCATGACAACTACACAAAGTCGATTCATTACTACCATCTGGTAAACAATCTAACTGAGGCATCCAACTACCATTACCTCCTGAAATCAGGTCGTTATCTTACCATAAGAACTATCCTTCCCTCCTACTGCGTAGACCATCTCCATCCTTACATCTTACGTTTGTAAGAGACTCCTTTGCCTCGTCTGGTGGGTATGTGGTAATGTGACCCCCACCAACGGGCGAGGATGGGGGGACATCTTTCCCAAACTGAGGTCAAGGAAGATGTGATACCAGCGTAACCTTCTTACCTCTGAACCTTCCGGTGGATGGAGACTCGAGGGGGATGTCAAACAAGGTCTCCAGGGTGACGGAGGCCGTGTAGTTCGGGTGGGAGGAGTTCAGGTTCTGCCACATGTCCGTGTTATCCAGGTCGTCGAAGGAAACCCCCTCCCATAGCTCAAACAGCAGCCCACGTTCACCTGGGAGGGAAGGAGAGAGAGGTCACCTTTGAGCGGGAGTGAACATTAGTCAGGTACGTGGCAGTACCGAGGGAAGGCAGATCAAGGTAACAGAATACTTGAAGGTCTATAACGAGGTTATCTGTTTGTAAACAATGATATGAATGGCGTTTCTGTAGACCAGAGGAAAGCTAACTGAAACTCTTACAAGGTACATGAATGTGGAACTTCGTAAGGACCTTATGCAGACTTATCGCTGAACGATGGACATGAGAGAGAGGTCAAACAAACCATAGCAGAACCCACAGACTACGATAGAGCCCATAGACTACATACATTACACCCCACAGACTATGTATAGGGCTACAGTACAGCCTATAAACTTTCGTAATGAAATGTACATACTCTATGAAAATGCACTACATGCAGGTATATTAGTTAGAGCTGCACTAAGCAGTATGCTCCGTAAAGCTATGGCAAGCAAGCGCACTCATGTGAAGTATAATGAAGTATGCTGAGTTAACCTGTACGAATTTTGATTAGGCCCAGCTGCTAAGCTGTGCTGTATCAGTTTGTAATAAGTCAAGGTTTACTAGACCAAATTACATTCAGTAAAGCTATACTAACGTAAATCATCTTCAGTAAAGATGATCTAGATCAGATCCTACTCTCTCAAGATGTTGTAACCCAAAATATGTTCCGTCAAGATGTATCAAAATATCCGAAGTCAAGCTGTGCTAGACCAAAATATAATCAGTCAAGCTGTACTAGATTATACTCAGCTAAGCTGGGCTAAAGTTTACTATTTTGAGCTAGACCGGAAAAAAAGTATGACACAATCATTTAAGAATGGTAACCATCACTGCAGTTACATTCCATCCTGGTCATTGTTGATGCCACATTCCTAACACACACACACAGCGCAATGGACTATGAACAGCACAATGGACATGTGAAATACCGGAACGAACCAGTCCAACGTAATGACACTAATTTTGCCAATAAAATTGATGTTATTAGATTGAGGACGCCAGGGTTTATCTCAGTGGTGGACGGACGCCATAGATGATTCTGACTGAAACCGTGAATTGTAAGTTTACTTCATACTCAGTTTATGGTGTTCATTTGATCTCATGGTTTGTTCTAATTCAATGGAAAAACTCGAAGATTACATACAAGTTGATTAAAGAGCGTATTTAGATAATATTTCATACTTCGACTTCCATCAAAGAAGTAAACAATATATGAAGATTAGTTTTCATGTTGTCAGGCTATCTGAAATATTTCCTTCTTTCACTCCGGAAATTCATTGGTTCTTACTGTGTTGCCAATGTCTCCTAGTTTTTTGATGGTCCCCGAAAGCTTCACCAACGTAGAAAAATTGATCCACAGGAAGCACAACAGACAATCTTTGCAGAAGGAACAGGTGGAACTGTAGAAATAGTCAGAAGGAGCCGAAGGATCAAGACAGTATGAGGGTAGATGTATGGGCCATTTCTGAGCCAGGAGGAGACGTGGGAGGCATCCCTGGGCCTGGAGGAGGCGTGGGAGGCGTCCCTGGGCCTGGAGGAGGCGTGGGAGGCATCCCTGGGCCTGGAGAAGGTGTGGGAGGCGTCCCTGGGCCTGGAGGAGGTGTGAGAGACGTCCCTGGGCCTGAAGGAGGCGTGGGAGGCGTCCCTGGGCAAGGAGGAGGCGTGGGAGGCATATCTGGGCCTGGAGGAGGCGTCCCTGGGCCTGGAGGAGGCATGAGGACGTCCCTGAGCCTGGAGGAGGCGTAGGAGCATCCTCGAGGATGGAGCTGTGTTGACGTACGACTTACCTGAGCCTGGAGCTGTGTTCACCTCTGGCGGGGCCAGGCAGGTGATCGTCTCATCGGTGACCTGTTGCAATTCGCACACCGCGCCGCCCACTCGCACCTGTCGCACAGCACACACCATTAGTCTCTAATGCTCGCTGATGAGCCACAAGGTTAGATAATCCCACTAATTGTCGCACCACATTTGAACAGCCCACCGCCACACCACCGCTACTAGCTGCCACTACCTGTTGCACCACAGTTAATGGCTGCCACTACCTGTCGCACCTCATAATCCGCTGTTGTTGTTGTCAACAACAGCACAAGTCACAACAGTCCTCCGCAGTGTGTGTACTGAGCTCACAAGGCAAGGTTGGCAAGCCACATGCACACAGTATGTTGAACGAGGGAAAAGTTAACCGGAGACTTGATGACAACTTTCAAAATCCTTCGTTGATTTGATTATGATGGTACTGAGTACTTATCAATGATACTGAGCAGTCATGAACTAGATGATGATAATAAATAGTCGTTACCTGAACAGTCATTAACCACAGGACGATACAGGAAATCAAGCAAGTGAGGGATCAGTAGAGCCAAGAGGCAATATTTCTACAGAAGTAGAATACAGGAGGAATGGGTCAAGCTCAGTGATGCAACAGTGAATACAGAAAACATGAAGACTATGTCTGAAGGGGTAAGTGTGGACGGTGGACCAGACCGTATTGATGCACTAATACATGGGTATCAACACACACACACACACACACACACACACACACACACACACACACACACTCACTGATATACATATACCTTTGTCTCTATCTATATCTACTTATCTACATCTTTCCATCTATCTCTTCATTTAGACTTGTCTGTCTATATGTCTATGTTTGCCTTTCTATCCGTCTATATAAATCCATCTATCAATCTATATAGATACATAGAGACATATGAAGAGGAACATACATATATAGATACATAGAGACATATGAAGAGAAACATACATATATAGATACATAGAGACATATGAAGAGGAACATACATATATACATACACCTTCTACCACAGGACGGCCACAGGAGGAGGGGGAGGAGGTGGGGCGACCTACCTGTGTGGTGCCCGGGTGGGGATCGAAGCCTTGACCAGTGATGGTGATCGAGGCGCCGCCTCCCGTGGAGCTGACGGCCGGACTCACGCCCTCCACTCCTGCAGAAGAAAGACAGTTGTCATTAGTTATAGCGGGAGCACCACCTGCGTTGTAGCGGGAGCACCACCTGCGTTGTAGCGGGAGTACCACCTGCGTTATAGCGGGAGTACCACCTGCGTTGTAGCGGGAGTACCACCTGCGTTGTAGCGGGAGTACCACCTGCGTTATAGCGGGAGCACCACCTGCGTTGTAGCGGGAGTACCACCTGCGTTGTAGCGGGAGTACCACCTGCGTTATAGCGGGAGCACCACCTGCGTTGTAGCGGGAGTACCACCTGCGTTATAGCGGGAGTACCACCTGCGTTATAGCGGGAGCACCACCTGCGTTGTAGCGGGAGTACCACCTGCGTTATAGCGGGAGTAACACCCGCGTCAAAATGATATCTAATCTGAGGTTAATTAGTGTCTCATTTAATTAGGTAGTTATATCCATTCTCATTCGACATGTGTTTAAAAATAAAGTCTCATTTGATTGGCGATTTTATTTTTCTTAATTTGATATTTCCAGTCCCCCTGGGCTATGCGGTCTGCCTCAAGGAAGAAGAAAACCACCGATATTAATAATATTGTCCATTTCTATCCATTAAAGACAAAATTAGAAACATAAAGCTATGGATGATTGATATTAACACGAAACAAATACTCACACTAGACAGTAACCAACCGATCGCAAGGGAAGCGCTTGAAATAAGCTGGTGATCTGATGAAGACATGGGTCATGCATGACATGCACTGAAGTAATGACGGTGAACTATGGCAGACATACGTCACACTGCTGACGACATGAATATTTCCGTATGAGGAAGAGGAAGAAGAGGAGGAGGAGGAGGAGGAGGAGGAGGAGGAGGAGGAGGAGAACTGGAAGTGTACAGACTTACCAGCGTATGTATGGTGTTGGAAGAGCCTGTCCTTAGAGTCGACGTACATTCTATATCTGTCGGTGATGGAGGCGCCACGCTCCGTCACGTACACGCTGCCCATCATGGGCCCGATGGTCTTGCTCGTGACGAGACAGGTCAGCCTCCCGCTGGTGAGGGGTCCCCACAGCTCGTATGAGGGGACTTTGGTCATCTCACACTCCGTCCCACCCATGTACACCCTGTGGGGGAGGGGAGACTCTGTCAGAGAGAGAGAGAGAGAGAGAGAGAGAGAGAGAGAGAGAGAGAGAGAGAGAGAGAGAGAGAGAGAGAGAGGAGTACTTCTGATAAGATTTGTCAAGAGACAGGGTTAGCGCACAGCGCTCACCGCAGGATAATACACAGGTACCAAGAATGAGTTGTGTGTGTCACGTGTGACGCGTTACGTGCGTGCTGGAGAGACTGTGTGTTGGTGGAGTGTATGTAGGTCAGCAGCCCACATCCGGGACAGACAAGACTCCAGAGAGATACCTGGGCGCAGAGGAGTGAGAGATGACACGTACTTGGTGAGAACTATGCCCCTGCTGGGGTCCTTGGCGGTGGGGTCTTCAGTGTCTATCATGAGGAAGGTGTTCGTGTGGAACCATCCAGTGAACGTGACCAGCGCCCCAGGCAGCGACCACGTCGGCTCCACGGAAGAGATCTTGGGAGCCACCCAACCTGAGAACTACGACGAGAGACAGTCAGGGGTCTCGCTCTCTCTCTCATATATATATATATATATATATATATATATATATATATGTATATATATATATATATATATATATATATATATATATATATATATATATATATATATATATACATATATATATATATATATATATATATATATATATATATATATATATATATATATATATATATATATATATATATATATATATATATATATACATATATGTATATATATATATATATATATATATATATATATATATATATATATATATATATATATATATATATATATATATATATATATATATATATATATATATATATATATATATATATATATATATATATATATATATATATATATACATATATATATATATATATATATATATATATATATATATATATATATATATATATATATATATATATATATATATATCCGTGGGAGGCGTCACTCGCGGTCCAAAGTGCACATCAAGACTGGGTTTTACTTGACATACAGAAACAGTAATCACACACATACATAAATATATACAAAGACATAAACAGATACATGGAGCATTTCACAAAGTTATTGCATTGATAATCCTGCACACAGAAACTACACACACACACACACACACACACACACACACACACACACACACACACACACACCACTTCCTCTGGATCATGATAGAGCTGTCGTCACTGCAGCGTCATCTGGCTGAACATGCTGTCATCAACAGGTGTACACATGTCCACCATACTACCCGTCATGACCAGGTGTACACAAGTCCACCATACTACCCGTCATGACCAGGTGTACACATGTCCACCATACTACCCGTCATGACCAGGTGTACACATGTCCACCATACTACCCGTCATGTACAAACATATTCTTATGTAACACATATGTGTAACACACATATGTAACACACATATGTAACCTATTCTTAAGAAATGATTACTAGGTGCCTGCCGCTCCCTGCCATACAGGCATTATATAGATTACAGGCCGCCCTGCATGGATGACACAGGGTGTGTACGTATAGAGTAATGCATGACGCACGACTGTACGGTCCTTCAGCATGACCTTAAGGCCCTTCGTGCATGAAGGCTAGACTGCTGAAGTAATCTCTAAGACACGTCAGAGGTTAGGGTATCGTACTCAAGGGTGGTAGTTTCCTGCTCCAGGGTCGTACCGTCGTGCTCAAGGGTCGTAGTCATACCCACCCGCACAGAAACGTACACCCGCCCACTTAAACCCACCTATATAACAGCGTACCCTGCCCACCTGCGCAGTGGTGTACCCGCCCACCTACACCTACCTGCACAAAGGCGTAACCCGAGGCCTCCGTCCCATCAACGAAGACCTTAATCTGGTAGACGGTGGGGGCGCCATTATTGGTACGTCGTCTGTATGGGGAGCAAGATGGGGAGGTTAGTGGTTATGTATGGGGAGCAAGATGGGGAGGTTAGTGGTCATGTATGGGGAGCAAGATGGGGAGGTTAGTGGTCATGTATGGGGAGCAAGATGGGGAGGTTAGTGGTCATGTATGGGGAGCAAGATGGGGAGGTTAGTGGTCATGTATGGGGAGCAAGATGGGGAGGTTAGAGGTCATGTATGGGGAGCAAGATGGGGAGGTTAGTGGTCATGTATGGGGAGCAAGATGGGGAGGTTAGTGGTCATGTATGGGGAGCAAGATGGGGAGGTTAGTGGTCATGTATGGGGAGCAAGATGGGGAGGTTAGAGGTCATGGGTAGAGCATCATGGGGAGGGTACATCACTTTCTCCACAACCGCTATCCAGACAAACAAAATATTTCATAACCTGTGGGCCCTTCCAGGTGACGTGGCAGACTTCCTGGGCGTTGCACCTACTCCTGAAAATGAGTCATAGTGTTCAAGGTATGACGTCAAACAACTTTCCTGGCACGACCTACCCGGTCACACAGGCGATGCGTTCAGTGTTGCTCAAGTATCTGATGACGTCACACGAGATGGAGTCCTTCTCGTTGACCAGAGCGACCTGGTTACCCAGGCTCGGGTCGAACTGGTTGAACTGGTCCTCGCTGAACCCTGCAGGAGCCAGGAGGACCAAACATCAGAATGGACGAAACTTTGCACAGAAAGATTTTGTAAGTCTCTCTCTCTCTCTCTCTCTCTCTCTCTCTCTCTCTCTCTCTCTCTCTCTCTCTCTCTCTCCACACACAGACACACACACACACACACACACACACACACACATGATCAATAATCCGGATATCATTTTAATTGATTTACATCATTATTAGTAGAAAGAAATCCACAGTGTCCAGAATACGGTGGCTTTGAAGGGAGAGTGTGTGGTGGAGGGGGGCGGGGGCGGGGGGGGCACAAACAGGGGTGCGCAGCGTGGGGACTGCGGTATGGGTGGGGGGGGGGAGACAGTATGGGGTGCGCAGTGAGGGATGTGCATTAAGGTGTGCCTCGTAAGGAGCGCAGTGCCAGAGATGCGTCTAAAAGGAAGCACAGTTAAGTCCTGCGCACTGAAGGATGCGCAGGAAGGGGTGTACGCAGTGACTGAATGATAGTGAAGGTTGGACGGCAAGGTTCGTCATGATGAGTAAAGCCTTATGTACAGTGCGCTGTGAGGCTGAAGCACGGATGGGTGCGCAGTTGAAGACATATTGTGTCAAGTGCGCAGTATGGCAGGAGTGGGGTACGTAGAGTAATAAGAGCCACGCGAGGAGGCTTGCGCAGTGAGCAGCGCTGTAGAACTCACCTCTGCCGCTGATATACAGTGTTACACCACCGTTGGTGCCCATCCAGTAGGGCCATCTGCCCGTGATGAACGCTCCTCTGGTCGCCCCTATGGATACATTACACATACACACACATTAGGTCAGCCAGGTGACAACTTGTGGGAATTTCTAAATCAAAATGTGATATTTCAAATCCTCTAAGTCGAGAACCTAGTCAAGTATCACTAATCTAAGGTTAGATCTAAATCTAATGTTTTTACTGTTAAAAAACAACATTGTAACAACTAAATCAATGGTACGTTCATATCCCATTTCTTTGAAGATTTAGAACATTCTTCTAATTGTTTTTTCAATACTGAGGTTTAGAAGATAATCCACTGAGAAAGTTCTAAAAGATAATCAATTTAGAAGGTTCTAAAAGATAATCCTTTGAGATAACTCTAAATCTAAAACTCTTTGTTTTGATATTGTAGATATCTAAAGATTTAGAAGGATATGTTTTTGATTAAGCGATGGTTATGTCTGTTGTCCTGATCACCTAACAGTACAACAGTACATAAGTACAACCCTTAGGCACGATGGTACGACCCACAGGTATGATTGCTTGACCTTTGACCTGACCGTAAAGGATCAGGTCATTAAATCACCGTATCCAAGGATCCTACAACTGTGCTCAAGGGTCGTACCGACGTGCCTCAGGGGATGTGCTGAAAGGTTTCACATTTCAGATATAATTCTTTAAACTTCTGTCTTAACGTAAGGAAAAGGTTTCATACATACCAGTATATGATTTACATTTCAAACCGTCGAATGATCTTTATCATATAACGGTTAATGATTTGTATCATATAACGGTAAATGGTTTGTATCATATAACGGTAAATGATTTATATCATATAACGGTAAATGATTTATATCATATAACGGTAAATGATTTATATCATATAACGGTAAATGATTTACGTTGTGGACAGTAGCACTTGAGACTATGTGGACGAGTGTGAAACTCAAGAATTTCTCTGAAGTAAAGAGAAATTCCTGTGGTGGAGAGAGTGCAGTGTGGAGGAGGCTGGACACGTGCTCCCGTCGGAGGCTGACGCCCCTGGGAGAGATCACGGGGCAACGTAGGCAACGTGTGGCTCAGGACTTACCCACGAGGAGGACGGCCAAGACAGCTACACGCACGTCCATTATCTTGCCTCACTCAGTGACCTGCCGGGATGAAGAGAGAATCATGAGAGAGAGAGAGAGAGAGAGAGAGAGAGAGAGAGAGAGAGAGAGAGAGAGAGAGAGAGAGAGAGAGAGAGAGAGAGAGAGAGAGAGAGAGAGAGAGCAGGGAAGAGCACATACCATCGCCTCCTCTTATATACGAAAGACTATACGAAACATCCGGGACTCGTTATGCTGACAAAACAGACTGTTGGCCCTCGCTAAACTGGGTCGACCCGTTGAATGGCGTTGCGCCAACAGACATCAAATGTGCCAACAGGAACCAAGCTCACCATTCCCATTCATCCCGTCATTAATGATGCAATGGTAGTATTCTAACCACCCCCCTCCCCGCCCACCTCGTGTAAACAGTATGTATATAACGTTAATCATATAACGAAATCAGGGTGGAAAGAATTTCGCTTTACGAATTCATGGAGTGTATCAGAGTTGGACACAAGGCTTTGCTTTTATGAACGGGTTCTCAGTTCTATGTTTCTCTGTAGACAAATTGTTCTGTGTGCGAGAAGGATTTTGACAGTCTCTCCCATGCATGGAGATCTTACATGCCAAAAATCCTGTTCATCTGTAATGTATCAACCTTCATTATCAAGGCAACTACCATACTAATGAAAATGTTAAAATGATGTAAATACAATCGAGTGATGGAAGATACAACTTTCTAAATAACACAAACACATCCTGGCTCATCATGAGCCTGATCTTGTGGACACGACCAGACAGCAGGCGGATCAGAGAATGATGAGACACAACACTTGGGGAGGGAGGTTCCTTCCTCTGCAGCACAGGTGCCTGGTGGTAAGTCGCCGCCTTTACGTCTCTCACTTGACCCAAGACATCTGGCTTCCTGGTAGTCTCTTATGGTCATTTCTATATTGACTATGTAGCGTTCAATCCTACTAGATGGGTTATACAGAGGAATAGAGTACACATGCTCAGCTCCATGTGCATTAGACGAGATCAAAGTTTCTTCTCTATATAACCAATAATTTTCTACTTACTGTAAAAATAACTTAATATGCAGGAAGGGTAATTAGGTATAAAGACATAGTAATCATTCTGAAATATTGATTACATGTATAGCACATGTGTGTCCAGTCGAATGAATAATCCAACATGTGAAGCAGTTCCCAGGTGAGGGCCTCACCTGCCACCTGCTCTGCTAGATCCACCAGCTCCCAGGTGAAGGCCACGCCTGCCACCTGCTCTGATTGGATGTCATTTCCCGCTCGAGTGACGCCGTTCACCTGACTGCCATATGCAGATGAGACCAGAGGCCTAATTGCGATGATTCATTTCACGTCATTACATCTGAAAAGGTGAATACACGACACCTTGTTGCTATTTACTGGCGTCAGACGTGACCTGACGGTGTAGAGTTTCGAGTTTAGATGTTATCAGTTTGCGTGATGGACAGTGGATGAGGTGAGACTGGTCGAGTGAGGAGTAATGGGTCAGAGTTAACTATGACAGAATCATAGTAATATGGGCAAACTAGGAGCAAGACACGACCCACTGTTACAAACTTTCCCACTATCAGATTTTTGGTTCCATCACCCCACAGGTTATGGGCCCACACCCTACCATAACATACGGTTATTATAAAAGTAAAAAAAAATCTTATACACGCGGATTTCCGGAAAGGTAAGGTGTCTCTGTTGCAGCTCCATTTTCTAAGACATAAATCATGAAAACAATTAATCATTACATTATAACAACCTGTTACAAGAGAAATGCCATAATTACCTCGTCAGGTTAACAATGCCAGCCGAGGAAACTTGTATCCTGGAAGAGATACATTTATATATCTGTATTTCTGACCAACTTCCCTCTGGGAACTCCCTCAAAGGGTGACCACGGTAATAGTCTCCATAATTAGTGAACTCCAGTGCTGCTTCTTAACCTTTAGTGCCTCACCATTAACAGGCCACTGGCAGAGGGCAACTCTGGTGCAGTGTTTGCAGCGGCTTCTGCCTAATGTTCCAACCTACTTCAACCTAACGATCCTGTCTAACTTACCTGCATATAACTCCCTCTGTCTACTGATCCTACCATTTTGCCAAAAGGTTGGGCTAGAATATAGTGCTTACCACAGGAAAATCTAGTTTCCAAGAATGAGTTGTGTGAGTTAAGTGTTGTCAAGCGCTAAGCGTTACAAGGAGAGATCATATGTTCGTGGCCAGAATGCCAGCACTCCACTTGGGTGGGGATGAGGCAGAAAGAAGACACCTATCTGAGTCAGAGGAGTGCAACTTGACAACCACTGAAGTGGTGGCTCACAATGAAGCTGTCACTAGTAGTACCGGTAATATACCCACTGGTCGTTGGCTGCCTACCAACCACAACCTACCATGTATTCCTTGCAGCTCTGTCTCCCTCAGTCACCATCACACAACGCACAGATCATCAGCGTTACATCCACGACTGTGGAGGGTAAGGACACATCCTGTTCTCAGGTTAACATTTTTCTTTGTTTCCATCTTGCGTTGAGGTACTTAAAGATCTTATATCGTCCTTGAGTCAGTCGTCAACCGTATACAGTTGTGTGTGTAGTCATCACTCCCTGTGTCAGACTTGTGACTGATGGTTCACTCACAGTTTGGCTACGGAGACAATTTAGTCAGATCTAATCCCTGATCGAGTTGTTGTTCCCCGTGCGACGCCTTTACGTACATAACTTGTCTTCAAAGTGACAATTTCACTTAACTCGATTCTCTTTACAAAAACATTCTAACCTTCCCAAGTCTTCAGTGGGCGTGCCTTACTAGTCTTAAGGTGGGTGTGCCTCGCAAATAATTCAGTCTAAATACTTCCGAGTCAAAGGAAATTTATTATTTTGTAAAAAAAGAAAAATGTTTTAAAGCATGAAAGCCAAATCGATAATATTTTCATGACAGGATACAAGTCTCTCATGATGACCATGATTCTATCCTGTAATGATCACGGCAAGTCCTCACTAATAATTCCAGAGCTTCCAGTCTCTCATCTTATTGGTAAACATCTTTAGTCAACATTATATTTCTCTTCAACAACAGTCCCAATCACCAATGAACTCCCCATCACTCCTTATGTTATCAAGTGTCTCGTATAATGATGACCCACTTGTAAATCATCTTAAGATGACCCGTAACTATAAGACAGACGCCAGACTGTTCCCAGCCACACACAGTCAGGGATGACCTTCCCAGGGGACTCGTGGGTTCGTCGACCATTACCGCGGAGCGATGGACAAATTTTCGAAACTGTTCAGCCACATACAAGATTCAGGTGAGGATCTTACGTTCTGGGGGACGCGCTTTTCTACAACTTGGAGTTTGAACGTTTGAAAGGATGGACGGAAGGATGACCAGGATAACGTGAGAGTCGTCCTTCCGTCACGGGTAAGGGTCATGTATACAGCAAGAGCGAGGAAGGTTTTCTAATGATCTAGAACACCTGCAGATGTTCCTGCGTTTTCGACTAGTGATGATAACTTGACACTAACGGTCTTAATGACCCTAGCAGTTAATCAACCTAAAACTTACGTAACCAACTAATCAATCTCTGGGGATGACCATATGTTTCCTGCCAACATATCCCAACATGAGTCCACAGAAGCTGTTAACTCATGTCATTGGGCAACAGGAAGCAAGCGGACACAAGAGGCCATGTTTACAAACTATCAACTTCCACCTTCGGCTAACAGGTGTCAGCACCTCCCGGGGCTGACTCGGGTCACTTCGATACACCCAGCGAAGCATGAGAACTGTACAAGTAGATCAAGTCTTCCCTCGTACTCAACGAAAAATTGATAATAAATATACGTTAACCCCGTCGTGTATGGCTTAACACAGTCACGGGGAAATATGAATATGTGTCATTCTACAGATGATAAGATTTCTGGAGAGGTGGATAAAAGTCTCCTACTGACGAGATGATTCAAGTATGAACCAGATTCTATATGTTTCGATGATAGGCACCCACACCGCTCGCTCATATCACTCGTAAAAATTATCTTACAGAGTACCTTTCATGAGGGAGGGGAATGTGATACAAACTACAGACAAATCTGAAACCTGGACAATAGTACTAACATGGCCCTGTGTTCCCCCGAAGCCTCAGAACAGTCAGGAAGGCTCCAGGTCACCCATCGATGTACACACGGAACCATGTCTACCTCAGGTTTGTGACTCTCCTTCAGAAAGCTAAAGATACACCATTGACGCGTACACGACCCCAGTGTGAAAGATAAAAGGAGACAGAGGGGAGATAATACCCACCTGAGAGACGAGTAGAGACTGGGAGAAGTCACTGTAAGAGAGAGAGAGAGAGAGAGAGAGAGAGAGAGAGAGAGAGAGAGAGAGTATGAGAGATACGGTTTTACGACTCAGCTTATCAGGAGTGTGGGATGAGTAAAGTCCCAAGGTAGATTTTGAGAGGGGAACCACGTACCATATAAGGTGCGCGCGCCAGTATCCCCAGGAAGGAGGGGATGTGCACACCAGTAAGGGGAGTCCCTGCCCCACCGTTACTACTGAGGGGAACGAGGCTAGGGGCAACGTGGAGGGGGACCTACACGCACTACATACCTGAGTGTCTGGGTGAGGACTGTGGAAGAGCTTCACTCCAGCCCAATATATACTATTACTCAGGTGTCCCCCCCCCCACTCACCACTCCCCCGCTCCACCATAATCATTTCCCCATCCCCTTCACGCCCCCTATCCCGACGCCACCCCCCCCCCCTCCATCACGCCCTTTATCCCAACGCAACTCCCCCCCATCAAACCCTCTACTATACCTTCTTCCCCACCAGATCCTTTATCCCCAAAAATAGCCACATCACGTCCCCTATCACAGCCTACCCCCTCCTCTACCCCCCCCCTCCATTATGTTCATTACTCCCACTCGTCCCCCATCGTGTACACCCCCTGTCTACCCTCCGGTCCCACGTCATCATCGTACCCTACACCCCAACCAAACAGCCACGTCATTCCGTTGAAAAAAATCGACCTGTGTCAATTTGCTTGGAGGATGAAGAAATCATCAGAATCTAATCATTCATCAACGACGGAGAAAAACGACATAAATTGTTGATATTTAATCACAGAGGAGTGTTGCTATACCTCTGGCCAGGAGGTTCACAGCTAAGATCACCTACACAACCTCCCTCACCATGATAATACCTCGCTACATTCGCTTGTTGAAAGTTACAAGACTAGATGTAGACTTTGCTTGTAGACTTATAATCACATCAGCAAGATTACTCTCACAACCTGCCACATTACTCTCACAACCTGCAACATTACTCTCACAACCTGCAACATTACTCTCACAACCTGCCACATTACTCTCACAACCTGCAACACTGGTCTCATACCTTGCAACATTATTACACTCTGCAACCTAGCATACATTACTATTGTAAAGTTATTGAATTCATAGATAACATACTCCGAAAAATTACAAGATTTTTTGTAAGAATTTCATCCATTAAGAATGTTGTAGCTTAGATTTAGGAATAGTATCCAGTATTAGCCTATTGTAAATAATTTATTAATCATATAACAATCTAATCACAATTGCTTTTTCTTTGTAAACAATTTCCTTACAATGTCGAATGATGCATTGAGTGTTGCCCTATCCTTGCAACACATTTCTCTAACAATACAACTTGTCATGTGATTCAGTCATACAGAGTCAGTCTGGAGCCTTTGTACCTTTGTACGTATTGTCTTGATGGCCCTCGTCCACATGAGGGCTGGCAGTGTACAGTATATTCATGATTCTTGCGGTAAATATCAAGATGGTTTAAGAGCAGCTGACTTCTTCATGCCATCTACCTGCTACATACAGAACCCCCCCCCCCCCCCCCCCCAACCTCACCTCACACCCCACCCACCTCACCTCTACACGACTGGCGGAGTCAGTCTGTCAACTCTTTCCTTAACCTCATCCTCCGGAGTCCTTAACTTAACCTCATCCTCCGGAGTCCTTAACTTAACCTCATCCTCCGGACTCCTTAACTTAACCTCTTGAACATGAAGAACGAAGCCCCAGTCTTGCTGACACCTCACTGAGGACAAGACAACCACATGATGACAGAAGCTTAACCCCAGGAACACAGACTCACCTGACTCACCCATAAACACAGACTCACCTGACTCACCCATGAACACAGACTCACCTGACTCACCCATGAACACAGACTCACCTGACTCACCCATGAACACATATATAATCCTTTAACCACAAACACTTGACCCCTCACAAGGTGTCAGCTGGGGAAGATAGCAACAGCTGTGGTGCTTTACCCCAACCCCGAAGTTTGGCATCCATTCATTAATCAATCACGGAATGGATGAACAGCGGGGTGACCTGGACGCCGTCTGCCAGGGCCGTAAATCGAACCCACGCACGCCAGTGGATTGGTGGTCAGGAACACTAACGACAACATTACCGAGACGTCATCCTACAATCCTGTTTCTATGAATGAAGATATTAATTGATCTTAAATATCAAGTTTGAACAGATCATCTGGCAAAACAATTACTAACTCTTAACTGAAGAAGAATTTTATCACGAAAAATCCATATTCAGTAATTGCTTTCTTCTGACGAGTCGTTCTCATGAGCAGGAGTAAGGACCAGGTCGTATGTGAGAGGATTCCATAAGAGATAATACGATTTAAATATATTCTATCTTAAAAGAATATGTGATCGTGAATCGGATTAAGACCACGTAGTTTGGTTCCAATATGGAAGGTAACTTATTAAGGGTGCCACGCGCCACCATCCCCTCCAGACCTGAGGAATAAAATCAACATATCAGCTTCATCAGAACCTCTAGCTATAAATATATAAATCAACATATCAGCTTCATCAGAGCCTCTAGCTATGAATATATAAATCAACATATCAGCTTCATCAGAGCCTCTAGCTATAAATATATAAATCAACATATCAGCTTCATCAGAACCTCTAGCTATAAATATATAAATCAACATATCAGCTTCATCAGAACCTCTAGCTATGAATATATAAATCAACATATCAGCTTCATCAGAACCTCTAGCTATAAATATATAAATCAACATATCAGCTTCATCAGAACCTCTAGCTATAAATATATAAATCAACATATCAGCTTCATCAGAACCTCTAGCTATGAATATATAAATCAACATATCAGCTTCATCAGAACCTCTAGCTATAAATATATAAATCAACATATCAGCTTCATCAGAACCTCTAGCTATGAATATATAAATCAACATATCAGCTTCATCAGAACCTCTAGCTATAAATATATAAATCAACATATCAGCTTCATCAGAACCTCTAGCTATAAATATATAAATCAACATATCAGCTTCATCAGAACCTCTAGCTATAAATATATAAATCAACATATCAGCTTCATCAGAGCCTCTAGCTATAAATATATAAATCAACATATCAGCTTCATCAGAGCCTCTAGCTATAAATATATAAATATATGACTATTACATGTCCTTCAGCTGTCGCGCCATACGCTTCCAATGACGCGTGGTCTTCCTATCGTGACGTGTTAAGTAATGAATCCATCACTGTTCAGTACAGAAGGATATTATGTTTGTTTGGTTTTGTGGTAAACAATCCATCACTGTTCAGTACAGAAGGATATTATGTTTGTTTGGTTTTGTGGTAAACAATCCATCACTGTTCAGTACAGAAGGATATTATGTTTGTTTGGTTTTGTGGTAAACAATCCATCACTGTTCAGTACAGAAGGATGTTATGTTTGTTTGGTTTTGTGGTAAACAATCCATCACTGTTCAGTACAGAAGGATGTTATGTTTGTTTGGTTTTGTGGTAAACAATCCATCACTGTTCAGTACAGAAGGATGTTTGTTTGGTTTTGTGGTAAACAATCCATCACTGTTCAGTACAGAAGGATGTTATGTTTGTTTGGTTTTGTGGTAAACAATCCATCACTGTTCAGTACAGAAGGATGTTATGTTTGTTTGGTTTTGTGGTAAACAATCCATCACTGTTCAGTACAGAAGGATGTTATGTTTGTTTGGTTTTGTGGTAAACAATCCATCACTGTTCAGTACAGAAGGATGTTATGTTTGTTTGGTTTTGTGGTAAACAATCCATCACTGTTCAGTACAGAAGGATGTTATGTTTGTTTGGTTTTGTGGTAAACAATCCATCACTGTTCAGTACAGAAGGATGTTATGTTTGTTTGGTTTTGTGGTAAACAATCCATCACTGTTCAGTACAGAAGGATGTTATGTTTGTTTGGTTTTGTGGTAAACAATCCATCACTGTTCAGTACAGAAGGATGTTATGTTTGTTTGGTTTTGTGGTAAACAATCCATCACTGTTCAGTACAGAAGGATGTTATGTTTGTTTGGTTTTGTGGTAAACAATCCATCACTGTTCAGTACAGAAGGATGTTATGTTTGTTTGGTTTTGTGGTAAACAATCCATCACTGTTCAGTACAGAAGGATGTTATGTTTGTTTGGTTTTGTGGTAAACAATCCATCACTGTTCAGTACAGAAGGATGTTATGTTTGTTTGGTTTTGTGGTAAACAATCCATCACTGTTCAGTACAGAAGGATGTTATGTTTGTTTGGTTTTGTGGTAAACAATCCATCACTGTTCAGTACAGAAGGATGTTATGTTTGTTTGGTTTTGTGGTAAACAATCCATCACTGTTCAGTACAGAAGGATGTTATGTTTGTTTGGTTTTGTGGTAAGACAATCCATCACTGTTCAGTACAGAAGGATGTTATGTTTGTTTGGTTTTGTGGTAAACAATCCATCACTGTTCAGTACAGAAGGATGTTATGTTTGTTTGGTTTTGTGGTAAACAATCCATCACTGTTCAGTACAGAAGGATGTTATGTTTGTTTGGTTTTGTTAAAAAAAAAAAAAAATTTTTTTTTTTTAAAAAATTTTAAAAAAATTTTTTTTTTTTTTGGGGAAAAAATTTTTTTTAAAAAAATTTTTTTTGGGGGGGGTTAAAAAAAAATTTCCCTTGGGGGGTTTATTTTTTTTTTTTAAAAATTTATTTTTAAAAAAAATTTTTAAAAAAAAATTTTTTTCCCAAAAAAAAATTATTTTGTTTTTTTGGGCCAAAAAAAGGGGGGGAAATTTTTTTTTTTTTTTTTAAAAAAATTTTTTTTTCCCGGGTTGGTTTTTTTAAAAAAAAAAATTTTTTAAAATTTTAAAAACCCCCAAATTTTAAAAAGGGGGTGGGGGGGGTTTTGGTTTTAAAAATTTTTTAAAAAAAATTTTTAATTTTTTTTAAAAAAAATTTTTTTTCCCCCGGAAAAAAAAAAATTTTAAACCCCTTTTTTTTTTTTAAAAAAACCCCCCTTTGAAAAAGGGGGGGTTTTTTTTGGGTTTTTTAATTTTAAAAAAAAAAAAACCCATTTTAAAAATTTTTTTTTGGTTTTTTGGGAAACTTTTAACTTTAAAAAAGGGTTTTTTTTTTTAAAAACCCCCCCCTTTTAAAAAAAAAAAAAAAATTTTTTTTTTTTTAAAAAAATTTTTTAAAAAATTTTGGGGTTTTTTAAAAAAATTTTTTAAAAAAATTTTAAAAAAAAAAACCCCCGGGAAAAGGGGGGTTTTTTTTGGGGGTTTTGGGGAAAAAAATTTTTATTAAAAGGGGGGTTTTTAAAAAAAAAAAGGGGGGAAAAAAAAAAGGGGGGGAAAAAAAACCCAAAATTTTGTCCCAAAATTTTTTTTTTTTTTTTTTTTTTAAAAAATTTTTTTAAAAAAAAAAAAAAAAAAAGGGGGAGAGAAAAAAAAGGGGGGAAAGAGAGAGAGAGAGGGGGGTTTTTTTTTTTTTTGGGGAAAGGGGCGGGGCTTTTTTTAAAACCCCCCCCCCCCCCCCTTTTTTTTTTTTCCCCCCTTTTCCGTTTTTTTTTCCCTCAAACAAATAATATTACATTCATTCATTCCAACTTATGAAAATTTCACAAACAAAAACCCATTCAACCTTCATTCCCCTTCCCTTTCAACTTAAAACAACGTTTCGTCTACCAATCAAAAGACAGAATACCTAAACCCCTCCACCAATCACAGGTCCTTTTTAAAACAATTTTAGCGAATCAGAGATCTGTCTTGCCACACCGTCACCGCCTCCACCAATGGGAGTTTGTTTACATTCTGGACAAGTGCCGCAAAAAGTAAATTATTCTAATTACTTTTTAATTACTTGCTCTATTCAATTTGAATAGAAAGGAAAAGAAAAAATTAATGTAAAAATTATCAATATATGCATGAGCTATTTTATATAAGATTCCACACACACACACGTCATATATATATATATATATATATATATATATATATATATATATATATATATATATATATATTGGAAAGGATCACGATTTTGCGCGTGATCAAGATATTCCTATGAGTCCACTGGGAAAATGAAACACGATAAGTTCCCAAGTGCACTTTCGTGTAATAATCACATCATCAGGGGAGACACAAGAGAGAAATATAACAGTCAGTTGATATACATCGAAGAGATGAAGCTAGGACGCCAGTAGTGTCATTTCTAAAACAATATTCAAAACTGGATTCATAACAGAAAGTATTCATTATTCCAACACAGATACTTTATATACGTCTGCCACGGTACTACTATTCATGATTCTTATCTCTACAAAAGATCATTATAGTAATCACTATACCAGCATATCAACGTCACAAATGATCATTATAGTCATCAGTATACCAGTATATCAACGTGTCATCTGCTCCAGGTTAGTGACAGGTATGTGTGGTGTGTGGTGGCAGGTGTGTGTATGTTGTCTCATCCTGGCTATACAACAGCTCTTCACTTTGTAATCAAATATCCTACAACATTCATAGACAGGGATGTCGAATTTAGTCTATGGAAATCATTCTCACGTTTCACAGTTCAGCGTAGCGTCACCACCACCTTGAACACCATGTTCACCTTTGGTCACCCACTTGAGGAAGGACACAAGCAAGATAACGTGCAATGCCCAGCTACCATGATAACTCCAGGACCGAGAAACATGTCCTAAGACAGCCGAGAATACGACTTCTCAAACTCATCAGAGGCTTGGGTCATCTTGATCTAACAAACTTCTTGAGCTTCACTGATGTCACTCATAGTACTGGATACACACTCGTGGGCAAACGTTTTAATTCGAATGAGGCGAAGTACTTTTTCTCTCACAGTATTGCTAACACATGGACGGCTATACATACGTTGAAGACCAGACCTGATGACCACTCCGATCCAACTGCACAAATGACATTATTATCGTCTCAGTTTTTCCCTCTGAAATCTGTATGTCGTCCTACTCTTACCACAGATATACACGACCTGCTCATGTCCTCCACCATCATAAACAGCCTCGTGAGAAGCAAATGTTCAGCTCTTGTGTCTGGGCTCCACAGTGAGAAGAGCCATCGACCTCTCATTTACGGTTGAAATGATATATATATCTATAACTAACTTCAGTTTGTTGTTGTTCGCTGTCATACATAACCCTCGGCACCACAATACTAACGACGAAATTCTTAATTTATCCTTAAAAAATCGAGGAATCCTGACAGTTGAGCCATAAAGGTTTATGGTAATGCACAGCTACGATATTCATACCAATCGAGGCAGGTAATTCCTTTTCAGGGTGTGGGTCTAGTATGTATGTCAGGTGTGGACCAGAAAGCCCCGAGCCTGGGTCTTTGAACGCGTCTATCACCTCCTGACATGTGAGGCTGAGGTGTGTGATTTACTGTCTTGATATGGCTGTATACATATGGCTGTATACATATGGCTTCACTAACCATGCTGGCCCACTTTGATTTCTGGTTATGGCAGTCGGTCTACACCCAGCCCAGATGTTCATCCTCCCTTCAGGGCTGGTCGATAAATGGGTACCAGGCTCTGTGTGTGTGTGTGTGTGTGTGTGTGTGTGTGTGTAGGAAAGAAGACATGGCACACATATACAAGGTTAAAAGATGGAGCCACACGAGTGTAAAACTCTCTCCCCGCGACACAAAAGTGATGATAGTAATCACACAAACAGTTACCACGTATAGAAACCATGTCGAGCTTACTACGGAGGGAGACACCAGGACAACAGACAGGTACATACGTGCAACTGGAAGTTTGGGAAAGGTAGTGCCAGGGGGGACGTGAGGAAGTGTATGGGACGTGGGGAAGTGTATGGGATGTGAAGTGTACGGGATGTGAGGAAGCAAATCTTCAGCAACAGACTGGTAACAAAGTGTACCGAGGGGAAATAAATGCTACAACCATGAGGCAGATACAAAAACATCTGTGACGTGACTACAGGGATAAGGGGCAGCCCACGTGTGGGAACAAATGTGATCAGCACTTGGTCAACACACACACACACACACACACACACACACACATCTGTGGTGGAGAGCCAGTCTCCACACATTACACCTCTGTTCCTCACTAATACACATACATAATCTTATATTCATAATGCAAAGAGATTACATTTGCCTTGTGTTTGCACGTAGTCCAGACTCGTACCAATACAATCATAACATACAGGTTCACTTGGGTGTCACTGTCTTCATCTGTTGTACTACAGGAAATTCCCGAAAATATATTTTTGTACAAGCGTCGTACAGAATATACAAAAAAAAAAAAATGAATAAAGCGTGTGAAAACCCGCATGACCAAATGAGGGCAGCACTGGTGTGTTTATTCGCTGTCTCCTGTAAACCAAGTACTCGTTTTCTTTGTCATAAATGTAATCATGTGAAACCTGGTAGACACGTACCACTGTTCATTATGTCCTCATTACTCCATTTTTTCTCGATGTAGGTCTTTTACAAGCCTTAATGAGGTCAGAGGTCAAACAACCAAAGTCTACACGACCGGTTGTTGTGCTGGTTGGTTATGGGTTTGGGCTGTAGGTCTATAATTCCCAGGGTTCAGTGGCCATCATCGCCCAGCTACATCCAGTAGAACAACCTTGAACGCCATCATCAGGTGTGAGGGACGTAATCAACACTGTCACCTTCACTATATGTGATCAACACTGTCACCCTCACTATGTGTGATCAACACTGTCACCCTCACTATGTGTGATCAACACTGCCACCCTCACTATGTGTGATCAACACTGTCACCCTCACTATGTGTGATCAACACTGTCACCCTCACTATGTGTGATCAACACTGTCACCCTCACTATGTGTGATCAACACTGCCACCCTCACTATGTGTGATCAACACTGTCACCTTCACTATGTGTGATCAACACTGTCACCTTCACTATGTGTGATCAACACTGTCACCTTCACTATGTGTGATCAACACTGTCACCTTCACTATATGTGATCAACACTGTCATCCTCACTATGTGTGATCAACACTGTCACCCTCACTATGTGTGATCAACACTGTCACCCTCACTATGTGTGATCAACACTGTCACCCTCACTATGTGTGATCAACACTATCATCTTTTCCCATAGGAAATATATCTTTATGTCTTTGTCAAGACTATCTTCGGCTATTCCTTACAAGTCAACACACACACACACACACACACACACACACACACACAAATAAACATATATATGAAACTGGATGGGGATTGGTCGATAGCATTCATGACGTCATATAGTTTACAAAGCTGTTATTAATGATTTCGAGACGTGGTTACGTATGAGGAAACCGTCTGTACCATGATTTCTATGTTTACAACTGTCATATAATTTGTGCTGACGACACGTAGCTTATATATTTTCTCTTCTATGTAGCATTTGGTGAAAGGACGACCTCTGACATGAATTACCATCAGTGGTATAAGAAATCTCATATATATATATATATATATATATATATATATATATATATATATATATATATATATATATATATATATATATATATATATATTATCCCTGGGGATAGGGGAGAAAGAATACTTCCCACGTATTCCCTGCGTGTCGTAAAAGGCAACTAAAAGGGGAGGGAGCGGGTGGCTGGAAATCCTCCCCTCTCATTTTTTTTTAATTTTCCAAAAGAAGGAACAGAGAAGGGGGCCAGGTGAGGATTTTTCCTCTAAGGCCCAGTCCTCTGTTCTTAACGCTACCTCGCAAACGCGGGAAATGGCGAATAGTATGAAAAAAAAAAAAAATATATATATATATATATATATATATATATATATATATATATATATATATATATATATATATATATTCTGGGAGCCTTGAAGAATGTGTGGAAGTCGAGAACATTATCTCGGAAACCAAAAATGGGTATGTTTGAAGGAATAGTGGTTCCAACAATGTTGTATGGTTGCGAGGCGTGGGCTATGGATAGAGTTTTGCGCAGGAGGATGGATGTGTTGGAAATAAGATGTTTGAGGACAATATGTGGTGTGAGGTGGTTTGATCGAGTAAGTAATAATAGGGTGAGAGAGATGTGTGGTAATAAAAAGAGTGTGGTTGAGAGAGCAGAAGAGGGTGTTTTGAAATGGTTTGGTCACATGGAGAAAATGAATAAGGAAAGATTAACCGAGAGGATATATGTGTCAGAGGTGGAGGGAACGAGGAGAAGTGGGAGATCAAATTGGAGGTGGAAAGATGGAGTGAAAAAGATTTTGAGTGATCGGGGCCTGAACATGCAGGAGGGTGAAAGGCGTGGAAGGAATAGAGTGAATTGGAACGATGTGGTATACCGGGGTCGACGTGCTGTCAATGGATTGAACCAGGGCATGTGAAGCGTCTGGGGTAAACCATGGAAAGCTGTGTAGGTATGTATATTTGCGTGTGTGGACGTATGTATATACATTGTGTATGGGGGTGGGTTGGGCCATTTCTTTCGTCTGTTTCCTTTTTCTTTCACACACACACACACACACACACACACACACACACACACACATATATATATATATATATATATATATATATATATATATATATATATATATATATATATATATATATATATATATAAATATATATATATATAGGTTTGCGGCAGGGGTGTGTGATGTCTCCATGGTTGTTTAATTTGTTTATGGATGGGGTCGTTAGGGAGGTAAATGCAAGAGTTTTGGAAAGAGGGGCAAGTATGAAGTCTGTTGGGGATGAGAGAGCTTGGGAAGTGAGTCAGTTGTTGTTCGCTGATGATACAGCGCTGGTGGCTGATTCATGTGAGAAACTGCAGAAGCTGGTGACTGAGTTTGGTAAAGTGTGTGAAAGAAGAAAGTTAAGAGTAAATTTGAATAAGAGCAAGGTTATTAGGTAGAGTAGGGTTGAGGGTCAAGTCAATTGGGAGGTAAGTTTGAATGGAGAAAAACTGGAGGAAGTAAAGTGTTTTAGATATCTGGGAGTGGATCTGGCAGCGGATGGAACCATGGAAGCGGAAGTGGATCATAGGGTGGGGGAGGGGCGAAAATTCTGGGAGCCTTGAAGAATGTGTGGAAGTCGAGAACATTATCTCGGAAAGCAAAAATGGGTATGTTTGAAGGAATAGTGGTTCCAACAATGTTGTATGGTTGCGAGGCGTGGGCTATGGATAGAGTTGTGCGCAGGAGGATGGATGTGCTGGAAATGAGATGTTTGAGGACAATGTGTGGTGTGAGGTGGTTTGATCGAGTAAGTAACATAAGGGTAAGAGAGATGTGTGGAAATAAAAAGAGCGTGGTTGAGAGAGCAGAGAGGGTGTTTTGAAATGGTTTGGGCACATGGAGAGAATGAGTGAGGAAAGATTGACCAAGAGGATATATGTGTCGGAGGTGGAGGGAACGAGGAGAAGTGGGAGACCAAATTGGAGGTGGAAAGATGGAGTGAAAAAGATTTTGTGTGATCGGGGCCTGAACATGCAGGAGGGTGAAAGGAGGGCAAGGAATAGAGTGAATTGGATCGATGTGGTATACCGGGGTTGACGTGCTGTCAGTGGATTGAATCAGGGCATGTGAAGCGTCGGGGGTAAACCATGGAAAGCTGTGTAGGTATGTATATTTGCGTGTGTGGACATATGTATAAACATGTGTATGGGGGTGGATTGGGCCATTTCTTACGTCTGTTTCCATGCGCTACCTCGCAAACGCGGGAGACAGCGGCAAAAAAAAAATGAAATATATATATATATATATATATATATATATATATATATATATATATATATATATATATATCATTAAGATATCCTTTATAGGTGCTGAAGGCAACATTTACATTAAAGGATCCAAGCAACATGGGAAGTAAAGTAAAACTATTATTAAAAGGGAGAACTAAAAGATTCTTGGCGTCAATTGGAGGTTTGGGCTCAACTCTATAAAATGATTTATTTGCTAACTTAAGGGATTTATCAATGAAAGATCTAGGGTATTTTAACTAAGATTCAATAGAATATATCTTCTCAAACTCATCATCAATAAACTCTGGACTACAAATACGTAATGCTCTATGGAACGAAGAATGGCCCATCCACTCGTATACACGTTTATATACATAAACGCCCACATGCGCACATATACATACACAAACATATACATACATACACATGTACATAGTCATACTTGCTTGTCTTCATCCATTCTCGACGCCACTCTGCCCCACATGAAACACATCGCCACCCCCTGCGTCAACGAAGTAGCGCCAGTAAAACAGCCAAAAAGGCCACTTTCGTTCACACTCAGTCTCTAGTGTCATATATATATATATATATATTATCCCTGGGGATAGGGGAGAAAGAATACTTCCCACGTATTCCCTGCGTGTCGTAGAAGGCTGGAAAAGGCGGTGGGCTGGAAATCCTCCCCTCATTTTTTTTTTTTAATTTTTCAAAAGACGGAACAGAGAAGGGGGTCAGGTGAGGATATTCCCTCAGAGGCCCAGTCCTCTGTTCTTAACGCTACCTTGTTAACGCGGGAAATGGCGAATAGTTTGAAAGAAAGAAAAAGATATATATATATATATATATATATATATATATATATATATATATATATATATATATCACTTTAGACATAACCTGTTTTATTTTAGGAATTATTACAAATTACTAAATAGTAGGACTTCCACTATATCACCAAGGTGATGACTTCCAAGCATGAAGTATATGATGAATACGTATTATCCTCATATATGCATACGCCATTTCACCGGGTAGCAGAGTAAGTTGTGGAAACTGTGAGGTTATCGTTGTTTTGAGAAGCTAAAGTGAAATACACTGACATTAACCTTAATCCGGTACAAATACATCTGAAAATGCTGCTCAATCTATGCTCTTTATTTACCCTTCACAAAACATGTGTGGATAAAGAGATAGCATAATGTCCCTAGTTCAAAAGAAAATTACTTTAAAGGCTTATAGCCATTATATATCTATATTGACCGTCCTTATTCTATTAGTTATAAATTATCAAAGAATATGTATTACTGATACTTCTCTCACAATAATATCTACAATGTGAGCTGGAAATCGGTGCGGATGAATCATCTGTTCAGGGGGGGACAGTCACAGGATAATGACAGTGGTGTAATGTTTTGACGGAGCCACAAACCAAAAATTCTCCTAACAAGCATGTCTCCTATGAACCACGAGCAAGTTGTATCCCAGGCAGTTGCCAATAGGGTTTGTACAACACAGCATCTGTCTGTTATGTTGAATTTTGTGGTATAATACGGTTTTTGGGAGTGGAGGTCCTGCCTCTCCTTGTCACGGTTTGTGGTCCAGTACGTAAATTCTCAGTCTTTGCTACTCAATAAGACCACACGGTTTCTCTTTGAGACAAATTCCTGCATACTGAGCTCTCCACTCATTTCTCATAGCAAATCGCATTGTTTTTGTTGATCGGATCCTCTTCACAAATCACTAGACATATTGTAACCAACAATTGCTTAACTAGACAATGTCATGTGTTCTTATATTTATTTATTTATTGGTCAAGTATTTCTCTCAACGTATATTCCGCATACAGAGCTATACAAGAGTATAAAGAATGTGTTATATGTAAATAAGGAGCTGTGAATAAATGAAATCGGTACTTGTGTCATTCATGTTTGGTAGTCTTCTACTTGTCTTCTGGTAGTTTACTACAGTTATCATATGATTCTAGTTTCATTCTGTAATTTTTTTACGTGAGTGTTCGAAAATTTATATATATATATATATATATATATATATATATATATATATATATATATATATATATATTTATTTATTTATTTATATATACTTGCCATTGCTAGTTGCTGTTTGCATTATAACATATATTGTAACTATTTGCCGAAAGATATATGATCGCCGGTAGTTTAGATGGTGTTATGCCAGTATTTGTATTGGAGTAGATATTACACTTGACAAATGACATCAGTACCTTAAGGATTTGGACTTTTTACAAAGGGTAGAAATGATTTAAACTGTTGGTGTATGATTCAGAACACTGTAATTACTCCCACAACAATGAATTGGTTTGAGTGGAGAAGGTTATGAGCATCAAGGAAAATGTCAGGTTAATGAATGTAAAAGTAGGTGCAACCTTGTAGGCATCAAAGAAATATAGAGAAAACGCAACACAGCCTCCCATATCAACTGAGCTTTATTTTTCATTATTACTTAACATGTTGTACTGCTAGGGACTTCATGGAATGACTTCGTGGGTGGAGATTGAGCACTGGTGCTCCCATCCATGGTGTATGATTTGTTTACAGTTTTTGGCAGCTGATGCTGTTGCGAAATCATGGGTGTGTAGTGTATAATTTGACTAACATTAGAAATTAAGATTATTTTTAGATGCTTGTTGATATTTTCAAAAGTTCTGTTGATTTCTGTAAGTATTTCGCCTACTTTGTTTATTAATCACAAATTGATTTGGATGCATGAAAGAATAACAAACACTTAAGAATAGGAGATCTGCTGCAGTGTGTGACACATAGATATAGTTGTTGAATTAGTTAAATTGAATATGAATTATACAGTAACACTGAAAGTTTGAAAAGGAGTAGCATTTTCAATAATGATGTTAATGATTGATCTTTTTAAACGAAAGCCAAAATATATAATTCAGTATAGACAGTTTTGGTAAGTTTTTAGGTGTAAGAGGTGATCATCCTAATAGTGCAGACTCAGTTCTGAATCACTTGTGCTAAGTGTAAGTAATCTTTTGATATGCATATCTTTCAGTTACATAAAATTATTTCTGTAGTACCTCTAAGGTAGAATAAAACTTCATGTTGTTTACTTTCCTTGCAATACATAATTATCGGATGTATGAGAATTTTATTATTTTCATCTTTGTTAAAGTAGGATAGGATCAGGGATAGTGTGGGAAAGAAAAGTAAAGTAAAAAGGTGCAGCAGATGGATGAGAGAGGATGGTTTGAGTGGAAGTTTGAATGGAGAGCACCTTGAGGGGTTAAGGTACTTTAGGTATGTGGGAGTGGATGTGGCAGCACATGGAACCATAGAAGCTGAAGTGAGTCACAGGGTGGAAACATATTTTAGGGTGAAATGGGTAAACAATATGTAGAGGATGCTAAGGAATTAATTTTATTGTCCAAATCTGATACATTACCAGTAAGCATTCTTACTTCTTGGAAGAAGGGGGAATTAAGGACATGGGTACATTAACTATTTTGCTCCTGACTGCATTGAGAGTTTTCACTTTCAGCCTGGCGAATTGTAGCAATATATGATGAGCACTGCCATTTAAGCCAGTCACATTGTAGACATTTAAACCCTGACATGATGCTAGGGCATTTAGACTTAAGCACACCATAGCCATTTCAAACCATCATATGCTGTATTATACTTTGCGACTCATTGCATCTTCTTTCTGTATCATTTTTCTCTGCCCTCATCAGAGATCAAGCCTTCCTATAGTATGTTTAAAATCGATGTCATTTTCTTGTGTTATGTCCAAATGTGATAGTTACTTGATATCACTGTATGAAGCCCACAAAATCTTATTTCTTGACACTGCATAACAGGGTATGGGCCCAGAGTCAGGTGGGCTGTTCATATTAGAAATGACATTGTGAGAGGTAGATGTGATTTTAAGAGCATTTGGATTGGGAGGAATGATCTGGCTGTGCTGGACCGGTTTGGATATATGGACAGAGGGAGCAAAGAAAGACTAACAAAGGGGATCTGTGAGTCATTCAGGAGGGTGATAGGCATGCATGGAATAGACTGAATTGGACTGATGCGGTATTTGGGGAAGATAAAGTACTGTCGTTGGGCTAAACCAGGTCTAATGAAGTGATATGGTTACCCTTGAAATAGTCTTTGGGGCTTGGCTGTGGATGGTAGACTATGATTTTGGTGCATTGTACAATAAATGACAGCTAGAGAGTAGATGTATATCTGTGGATGAAGCTGTTTGCTTGTTCTTAGTGCTACCTTAATGGGGTTGGAGAAGTAATTGAGTATAGTAAAAATTATAGCTAGTAAGCTGAGTGAAAGACTTTCATGAAAAAAGAGAAGAATGGAGGGAAGGTTGCTATTGTATATCTAGAGGACTGTCCTAGACTGATAGCTGCCAGGGTTTGTTTTTAGAATATACACTCATTGTTAAATGGGAAACATCCTTATTGTAATGGAGTTCTTGCTGGTTAAACTTGGTGTTTTGCTACACATATCTCATTTTTTATTCTCATTAACTTTCATCAGAGTTGGGTGCCTGTGGTGTTGAAACATCAAGTGTTCAGGTCGAAGGAGGATGCAAGTTGGGACACTGAAACTGAGCCTTTTTGTACTGCAGTATATTCTGACACCAAAAAGGCAAAGATTTAGAAATCCTTGGAGTCTGGGAAGCCTAAAGCAAGATCATTGAAATATAGTGACATGGGGAAGATAGAAATAGATTTGACTAGAGGATAATGGCACTGGAAAGAAAGGCCTAGAATGAAAGTTGGTGTCGGAACCCATGAATCATCTCTTGGGCCCTAATTTTTAGATACATAATCCCTGAGGACCCTATACTGAATGATGATTTTAACAATCAGGCCACTTTCTTTGCATTGGGGTTGCAGAGTAGGATTATTCGCTTGGTTTCTTACTTATAGCATGTTTTTAAGGGATGAAAATTTGTATAATTTATGATCATATCAAGGATTATTCAGGTCCAAAACACAGAAAGTAGAGAGCTAACATTTTGGTTTAAACTGATGTAAAAGATGCAGGCACCATCTACTTTGAGATGGGGGAAATCCTCAAAGTCAAATTGATTATTAGCCCTTAATATGCTTATTAAGTCCAGCAGATCAGTTTACCATGTGAAGTCTTTAGGGCTTTTCTACCCACACACTGCCTGGGCTAGGTCCAGTCTGATAAGTTTGGTCATTGATCAAACAAGCTGTTAGAATCTGTGGCTTACAGGCCCACATAACCTCCACAGCCTGGTTGGTCAGGTACACTTTGTAATTGCTTTTCCAGATTCATGACCACTTCTGTGGTGTTTTTATGAATAGACGCCAGAGGCAAACTAAACATAAGATTGTTAAAACATGAAATTTCTAAGTTGCTTAAACTTGGTAGTTATTTGCTCGATTATTATTGAATTAGATAGTTGCATAGGAAGTACCAGTATCAATAGTGTATGGGAATCATAATTCTGTAAGAGAGGATTTCTTTTTGTTTCTATTCTAAATCTTGATTTACTCAAGCTGTGACCTGGTATTTGCAGATAATCTATAACCCTGATGTGTAAATGGGTTAGTATTATTATTGTCCACAAAGAGCTGTGATATAGCGCATCATTAAAATCATAATCATAAAAGTCTTGTGAAACAGTAAATTTTTAGTTGGAGGTAAAATACCTTTGGCTTCAGTACCCTCTCTTTTTTTAATATTATTATTTTGTAAAATATGTAAGTTAGATTTCATGAAGTTGTTAACTTAAGTGCAAAGTTGGTTTGTATGAAGGTTGCCAAAGTGCTCAAAATTCTCTGTATTGCAGCCAGACTTTAACACCTGAGTTTTGTATTTGTAGAATTGGTATTTATGCAGTGAATAAAGGCTAATCTTGCCTCAGACCATCATGTAATAATCAGTATATGTTTTGCATGGATTACTGAATCTATTATTTTTTATTATTATTATTATTTTTTTTTTCTTTTTTTTTTTTTTGCTTTGTTGCTGTCTCCCGCGTTTGCGAGGTAATGCAACATGAAAACATCAAAACACCAAAAATGTGCCAACTTTCTAGGGTGGATATGATCCTTGAAGTGAAAAAACTGTCTTAATAGAAGACCACTGATTTTGCATGTGTATATACTTGAAAAATTTTATTATTGAAAATATGTATATACATATATGGATGATTTTTCAGTACCAGAATGCTGAGAAGACAAAGATGGATGTCATGACTGCCCTTCACAATTATCGAGGTCTATCACCTAAGCTTGATAAGTTTGGTAAGCTGCACTATTTCCATGTGTTGAAGAGCAAACTCAGACCACTTTGATTTTTTAGGTCATCAGAATTTTCCATGATATTTTTGATATGTTCCTTCATGAGCAATACAAGATCAATACGACTTGAATATGTAGAGGTAGGGCAAGAATTTATATGTGTTGACTTAAATTTAGAGTTGGTTTTCTTGGACTGTTATGTCTTCAGGAAACAAAGATCTAGTATCCATTTTATATCATCAAGGCTATAGTTGGGATTATTTAGCTAAGGAGCACAGGTATGAATTCTCCTTTTTTTTTTATTATTTATGCTTTTTCCTATAGACCCAAGCATGTAGATTCTTTTTCATGTTTATATACTATTTTTGGCAGTACTGTACAGTACGTATTATTTTTAAAGTCCACTTCAAAGGGAGTTGATATGCGTGCTATTCAGTGATTCAGACAATTTTTTTACTTAATTTGTAGTGAAAGCAGGTGGTTTATATTATTTTTAGACAAACCAAGAGCATTCCATAATGTTTAAAAACTTAAATAGTGACCACAGTAATTATCTGTCATGCCCTTTGGTGAATAGATTATTGTTTAATGCATTTTCTTGGGATATAGAAATGAAATGAAAGATTTTCATAGACATTTAGTTTCTCTTCTGATCTGAGTTTAAAAGGTGATGATTCAAGCGTTTTCAAGCACACACACACACACACACACACACACACACACACACACACACACACACACACACACACACACACACACACACACAACACACACACACTGGTGTTAAGTGGAAAAAACAGACTTATGCATGATTTTTTTCTTTTTATAGAACATTTAATTTCTAACCCTTTTGTTCATGTTGTTTCATATTAATTGATATGCAAATAGATAAAGGAGCAAGCTGGAAATTTTGTATGGTATAATATGATCATTGGAGTCTCATCTACCTGCCTTTCTTTTCCTTTTATAGAATGTTCTTATGTCTAAGAATTAAATGATAGGTATATCAGTGCAAGTGTTGAAGAACCCAGCTAGGAAAACAGCAATATTGTCTTTAAATTTGGAAATAATTAAAGTGTAATAGGTATTGAAAATAAAGGTTCATAATGTATCAGACTGAGGTAAAAACTAAATTTTATTTCTGTCTTTTACAAGTTTTTGCATTAAATAACCATATATTTTGCATAAATAATGGAAAGTGTTAATATTTGTTAAGTGCATATGAAGGTTATCCAGTTTTACCTCTATTTTTAGTTTTTAATGATGGCAGCGATCGCGAGTTGTTGAACCTAGATGGGACGATCCCAGTTCGTTACAAAGGTGAGATGGTGTATTAGCTGCATCGTTGATGCTCACTTGGCTTGAGATTTGGCATTGTACCATTCCTGGGTTAAAGGACTAAAAACTTGGATTTTATTGAAAATGTAACTGATTTTATAACTTATAGGGGGTATCTGGTCGTGTCCAAACTTCTCAAGCCTCAAGATGAGCTGTCATCATGTAAGTGGATAATGAACATCTTTTAAAGGAAACAAAAGTTTTTTTGAAGACACAGTATGTTCGTGAAGTTTTTCTTTCGTTTGCAGTTGTTTCCTTTAAATGATGACATAGTTTCATAGCTAAAGTACTGGATGTTTTGTTAAACTAATTTTCAGATGTTTGTATCACAGCTTGCCGTGTTAAGTTGTGGTACTGTACTTAAAGCATTCAGTACTTTCTGTAATGGCAGAGTTCAAAGACAGTCAAGAATACTTTGAATGCTGTTTTTGTTTTATCATTATGATGGTGAACTCTGTTGATACACACTAATGAACAAAAGCATTCAAAGAATTCTTGCTTTAGTGAACAAAGCATTGTGTGTCCTGGCAATGCCAACTCAACCCTCACTGTATTTTTTCTTTTTCTTTGCAAGTATTCCGCAGTGGCACTTCACGCTACTTACTGTGTCTTGAAGGCACGATACCTGTTACATATAAAGGTATGGTGTGGGGTGTGGCTACTTACCTAACTTGAGGCAAGCAGTAATGAACAGTACTGATCATATTTAGAGTCCAAAAATAGGCAATCCCTTTGGAATTTCAGATAGTTGTATTCATTATAACAGGAGCTAAGAGCAGTCAAAATATTACTAGTTTCTGGGGCATCTTTTGTGGCATTGAGGGTAGTTTTTGCCCAAAGTTCCTGATGTTGATATTCAGAGATGCATGGGTCCCTCCCTTGTCACTTCCCATATTGCTGCTGCACTCCTGCGCCGTTAATGATCCTTGTAGAAACTTACTGTTCTCTGTTGCATTCTTTGCTATCTGTTTATTAATTCCTTGAGTACTAACAGATTGCATGCCATTGGAAAACAGATTGTTCTGCAGTTGCTGTATAAGTTCATCATATATAAAGAAGAAAGAGAATTATAAGTTGAACAGTTTTATGTAGCCAGCTTTGTAATTCATTATGATAGGGATATATAATCATGGAAATGATGTTATAATACACTCAAATCTAGTACTTTCTTTATTATGTGTACAAGTGGCACATATTTATCTTTTGATTATTGATTATGATAACAGTAATTAACAAATAACTATTTTCTTATGTCATAAGAGATGCATGGAAATTGAGTGGTTTTGCTGAGCATTGGTATTTAAAAACAAGCTGTGTGTTTGTTCTCATCAATGCAGTATGTTTTTACAGTTTTAAACATTGGAGGTTGTAATGGGATGGAAGTTCTGTCCTGAAAATGAGGAGGAAGTCAGAATTTGGGTCGGTGTATTGGGCACCTTGAGTAGGAGAGGCATATGAAAGGCAGCATCAAGTGGGAAGGGGAACAATGAATGTTAATTGACAGCAGGAGTTCTCTCTTTTAACTTATAGGTTCAGGTGATCATTCCAGACATCTCTGACCATTTAGTTTTATGAATCGTTTGAAAACCTTTGATGCATTTACAGCTGATAGGAGTGGCAGCGGTCTTTATCTGTAAGCTTTGTTATAAGGACTCAGATACTGCCATAATGATAAATTGATCAAAAAGAAGATGCGTATGTATGTTTTATGTCAAGTGAGCCATTGGTTTTAAGGTAAAGTAAACTACAGAGTAGTATACGCTGCTTAGGTATTGACCAAATTAATGGAATTCTTGCATTTTAGCTCTGTGATAGGAAGAGGAGTATCACTGACAAAAAAGATATATGAATGGATTATGTGCTATTGTACTGCCACAAGTGATATGATAGTTTTATTCTGAAGGTTAGCAAAAAACTTGATTTTCAGCCTGTGAGCCTGTAGTGGATCACCTAAGCGGAAGGGAACAAGAAGAAAGGTACTGGGTGCCTTTTCCAGCTGGATGAAACTAACCAGCAGTGTTCTTCAGGCTTATTTTGGGGCTGCTTAGGTTTCTAATCTGTGTGAATGACTTGCCAGACTTGCTGAGGATGCTAAATATATAAGAAAATGAATATTTAGGATTGTGGAATAGCTTGGACACACTCCAGCATTGATCAGATACATGGTTGTTGAAATTCAGCCTAACCAGATGTGAGATGATGAAGATAAGGTATTATGAGTTGGTGCTAAAGTATGACTGTTACATGTTTAAGGAAGAAAATTACTGGAATTTTTATGTGAGAAAGCTGTAGTAGTCAAGTCACTTATCTGAGAACAACAATAGGAGAATTACCAAGAAGTAATTTATATACTGGTGATTGTAGAAATTGCTTTTAAGCACATGGGTAAGGAAATATTGAGATAGATATATATGTTAGGGAGGTGAATGCAAGAGTTTTGGAAAGAGGGGCAAGGATGAAGTCTGTTGGGGATGAGAGAGCTTGGGAAGTGAGTCAGTTGTTGTTCGCTGATGATACAGCGCTGGTGGCTGATTCATGTGAGAAACTGCAGAAGCTGGTGACTGAGTTTGGTAAAGTGTGTGAAAGAAGAAAGTTAAGAGTAAATGTGAATAAGAGCAAGGTTATTAGGTACAGTAGGGTTGAGGGTCAAGTCAATTGGGAGGTGAGTTTGAATGGAGAAAAACTGGAGGAAGTGAAGTGTTTTAGATATCTGGGAGTGGATCTGGCAGCGGATGGAAACATGGAAGCGGAAGTGGATCATAGGGTGGGGGAGGGGGCGAAAATTCTGGGAGCCTTGAAGAATGTGTGGAAGTCGAGAACATTATCTCAGAAAGCAAAAATGGGTATGTTTGAAGGAATAGTGGTTCCAACAATGTTGTATGGTTGCAAGGCGTGGACTATGGATAGAGTTGTGCGCAGGAGGATGGATGTGCTGGAAATGAGATGTTTGAGGACAATGTGTGGTGTGAGGTGGTTTGATCGAGTAAGTAACGTAAGGGTAAGAGAGATGTGTGGAAATAAAAAGAGCGTTGTTGAGAGAGCAGAAGAGGATGTTTTGAAATGGTTTGGTCACATGGAGAGAATGAGTGAGGAAAGATTGACCAAGAGGATATATGTGTCGGAGGTGGAGGGAACGAGGAGAAGAGGGAGACCAAATTGGAGGTGGAAAGATGGAGTGAAAAAGATTTTGTGTGATCGGGGCCTGAACATGCAGGAGGGTGAAAGGAGGGCAAGGAATAGAGTGAATTGGAGCGATGTGGTATACCGGGGTTGACGTGCTGTCAGTGGATTGAATCAAGGCATGTGAAGCGTCTGGGGTAAACCATGGAAAGCTGTGTAGGTATGTATATTTGCGTGTGTGGACGTATGTATATACATGTGTATGGGGGTGGGTTGGGCCATTTCTTTCGTCTGTTTGCTTGCGCTACCTCGCAAACGCGGGAGACAGCGACAAAGCAAAAAAAAAAAAAAAAAAAAGATATATTGAATATGTAGTAGGCCCAGAATAGAATGTTCATTAAATATATGGAATATGTAAAAGGCCCAAAATAGAATATTCATTTCAATATAGTCACTACACTGGAATAAGCTGAGGTACACTGCATGCTAAATCTATGAGAAAAGTCAAGAGGCTGTTCTGTAACAAAGAGAGATTAGAAGATGGGAACCTATTAATGTAAAACTCCTTTCCTAAATACACATGATTGGCAGATAGGTTCAAGGGTAGGTTCAAGGGGAGGGGGAAGCAGACAGATAGGTTCAAGGGGAAGGGGGAAGCAGATGGTTACTTCATCGTAATGAGACACTTTTCAACTTTTATGTTGGTAAATCAGTGTGTACTCCATGCTCGTGGTGTTTTGAGCAGATGTGTCTTATCTTGCAACTCTTTCCATCTCTTTATAAAAGAAGTTTGAGGTAAGGGGTATACCTTGTTGCTGATGTATAACAATTGAAGGGCATTAGTATTTGAGTGCCATGTCCATATCCAGAATGTTAGCTTAAAGCTAAGCAGTTCTAAATCCAAGCACACTCAGTATTGTTGTTGGTTGTTAGAACCTGAATTCCTTTTACATGAAATGAAGAGGTTGTGTATGTGTGAGTTTTAGCACTTACGTAGGTAGTGGAGGAATTTAAAGGGAAAAATGTAAAGCTTATGTAGTTTTCGTAAAATTAGAAAAGGTACGTTAGTAATGTAATAGAAAAGGACTTTGAGAAATTTTACATTCTGTGTTATATATAGAAGATTTTTTATTACTGGTAAGAGTTTTCATAATGAGAGTGAGGGTAAATTACAGAATTAGTGAGTGATTTGAAGTTTATATGGGAATTTATGAGCTTTATAGTACACCATGTTTTTTCAGTGGTTTTATGAATGGAGAATATGTGGAGTGAGAATGAGTTGGGGTGATTGAAGGGTATAGTTGAATTAAGTTTTGATGGTTTTATGAATGGAGAATATGTGGGGTGAGAATGAGTTGGGGTGATTGAAGGGTTCTTTCTTTCTTTCAAACTATTCGCCATTTCCCGCATTAGCGAGGTAGCGTTAAGAACAGAGGACTGGGCCTTTGAGGGTGAAGGGTATAGTTGAATTAAGTTTTGATAAAATGGAAACTGCTGGAGGTATTTTATAAGGATGTTGCTGTTTCTTGCATAATTAAAGTAAGAATTAGATAGGAATGAGGAATTTAGACAAAGTTGAAAAATATGGGAAAGATATGTGATGTGTAGAAATCAACAGAATTCATAGTATTAAAAGCATTTTATGATTGTTTGGCATGTGGCATATATAGTAGGTAATAGACTGATAAAGAAGATTTCTGGTAGCGTGGTTAAGGTTTGGGAAGAAAATGTAGATCACAAAACAGATGAGTAGATGCTAAGTGTATTGTGGAGAGCAAGATATATTTCAGAAGTTTCATACCCACCCTGTGCTTTGGAAATGTTTTGTGTGTTTGAATAGAGTTATTAGACTTGCTTGATAGGTCAGCTTAATATGCAAAGTAAAGATTAACTTTATAGTAATGTGAAAGACTTTGCTTTCTTTATTCCACTGGAGATCAGTATAAGAATGAGTGAGCTGAGTGGAATTGATCCACCATTTATAAATGCAAATGGATTGGAAGGTAATAGAGTAATAAGTGATGCATATTCTTAAATTAATGCTGTTGAAATATTTCATTGATACTCGAAGGATACCCTAAGTTATTCATGCAATCTAGATGTGGATGCTTCATGAGATAGTTGTGAATGTTCTTGAATTAAGATTTTGTTAAAATAGAAGAAATAACTTTTATGCATAAATTGTTTATTTTCTTATTAGAGAGTAGGCATCAGCAGAGTACATTATAATACTTTTGACAGTCATTTATCAAAAGTGTATGTATCTAGCGAGGACTTGGGATTTAGAAAGGTTTTGTGTAATTGATTTTCTTGAGCTTGAATCTGTCTTTGTTGATGTACTTGGTGATTCTTTTGCTTGCCTGATGCACCTGCCTGCTTGTGCTTCTAAGGCCTCATTATTTTGACTGCTTAGGCCACTGAGGACTTGTCTTACAATGAGTCAACTTGCCCTTGGTAATTTGCTTTTCCAGAACTAACAGTACCTACAGCATGCCTTTTGTTGTTTGTTGTTAATTCATCAATTTCTTGATATGAAATTGTTAGTTGTTGTTTGTGATTATAAGTGAAAGATTTGCGTGGATATATTTGATTTAAATGCATTTGATCATGTGTTAGTAGTTTCAGATTATTTTACATTAACAAATGTTATGGTTATTCTAAGATTTTTTTTTTTACTTAAGTCTTCAAGGCAAATACCATGAATCATTGCAATGATTTACATTCATCTTACTGATTATAAAGGTTGCAAGTTATCTCATGCTCATGCTTTTGCAGGAAAGAGATTAAGCTAGATTTTTACAAATTTGCTTCTTTGGAAAGAGATTTAAGTTAGATTTTTGCAAATTTGCTTATTTTGTTTTATTAAACTTGAAAGATGAATAATTTAGGTAAAATACTGCCTGTTAATCTTATGACATATATCAGTTCAGTATTATGATTCAAAATCAAATCCTGCGAAAAAACAGTCAGATGTTGAGCATTGCCGTTAATCCCAGTTGTTACTCATGAATGTACATTTTTGAATGTATGTTAAAGTTACTTGATGTCCATCGCAGGTGCTGTTTACAACATTCCAATCTGCATATGGCTACTGGACAACCACCCTTTTTCCTCTCCCATGGTTTACGTTAAACCTACCCCAGACATGCTGATCAAAGCTTCCCGTCATGTTGATCAGAATGGGAAAGTTTATCTTCCATACTTACATGAGTGGAATTTGGTAAGTGGCTTACTGAGAACTAATGAATGAGCCCTGTGTACATCTGTGAAGGGCTTTACTTGGTGGGGGATTAGAATAATATTTTAGTCCCCAAATTGAGATGCATGCACGAGAATACATGTAGCATTTGATCTAACCTCAACAGGCCTGACCTCACATATGAAGTCAAGGCAGAGGCCAAATTTCTCATTTGCTGTTGGGTCAGGTGAGGATCCTTGTTTCACATGAGCATAGTGTTTTTATATAAGGCTTTGTATTATTCTTGATTGATTCTTCCTGAAAAGGTCTTGAAAAATAGGTACAAGGTTAGAAAGAATTTTTCACTTTATTTTAGATTATGATTTTTTTTTTTTTTTGCATCATGAATCAACAGTATTTTAGTTATGCATAGTTTGTACTTTTATCTCTTAAGCTGTGACTATTATTTGATACCGATTTTTTTAATTTCCTGGTTTACATTTTTTTTATAGATCCTATCATTAGTATTATGCTATTTATGTAGAAATGCTCCAAAATGTTGCATTACTTTCCTTCCTTTTGCTTATGTCTTCACATATCTTCATAATTCTTCAGTTATTTTCTTTTTTTGCTTAGTATGTATATTTCTAGTAGTTTTATTTCTTACTTTAATGCAGGAGGAGCTTCAGATCATGATGATGGTGTTTGAAATCTTTGAAGCTAATTTGATTTTAGAATGTATGGTTTGTAAATTTATTTGTAAAACTTGCATATGTAATGTAAGACTTAACTTGTATTTGTTGTTACATAGTTCTTTATGACCTGGTTCTTCAAGCACTTTGGGATTTTTGTTGTTTTTATTTTATTTATGTACACTCACTAGAGCTCACTGTCACTGACCTTTGATTATGATCCTACATCCAGATGGATATCATTCTTTTGACTTCTTTTGTTTCTAGATTCCTTCCTTTAGTTGAGAGTTAGGTCAATGAGTTCACAGAGGTTTTGATTTCTTGTCAGTGATCCTTTAGTATTTAAGGTATGATACTCTCTGATTTCTGTTTCCTTAGCAAATTTTGCCTATTTGGTCATTTCTAGTTCCTTTCTTCATGTCTCTGTATATGTTACAATTTGCCTGTTTAAGATCTGCTTTAACCTGGCCAAGCCACCAATCTTATTTTCTTAAAATGGATTTTACTTATTTGTAGTCATTGCTACTTACATACTGTATATTTTTAGTTTTAAGTTTTTCATGAATGTTTTATCTCAAGAGTCCATGCCTCCCATATCTTTTTGCTGTAATATTTCTCTTATTCCTTTTCATCCCCTATGTATATATGTGTATCATAGTTTTGTTAACTTCTTTATTTTTATCATTATTTTCTTTGAAGTTTCCATAGATGACAAGTAATTTGACTTAGCCTATTTTCAGAATTCATCTGATTTGCCGGGTCTTATCCAGATCATGATCATGACATTCAGTGAAATGCCACCTGTGTATACTAAGCCAAAGACTGCACAGCCCACCACAGGATCGCCATACCCCACACCATACCCTACTAATCCTCCAGGTACATCTTTACCATGCATTTTATAAACTGTATTGTTATTTGTGTTAGCTCCATGACTACACTGATGTGGAAGGTAGCCTGAATTCTCCACTCAATTTTCATTATGAATACAATAAATAACTCATAAGGTGTAGAGATTTATTTTTTTAACAAATGAGTTGTTTCATATTTTGATACTATTCTTCTGATCCTTTATATGTTTTATGTTTTATGCTAAATAATTGTTTTGCAGAAAATTGTGCATGCTTCTGTAGCTTTGTCCATCAGTATGGTAGTATATTTGATATAATCCACCAGTCTGTGAATGTTTATGATTAGAATTCATTTCTTTGAAAGTGTTAAACAAAAGATATTTGATGGGATAGTTGACTCTTGAATGGCAGAATTAGCTGTGATCTTCTGCTTATATACAGTGAAAAAATTAGAAAATTTTTCCTTTATGAAATAGTTATTCTCATACTTGATATAATTAAGGGAGCTGACCAGGGGATGCTAAAATCCTTTGGACGAATAGAGAGGATGAATGGTGACTGACTAAGAGGGTTCATATATCAGAAGTGGAAGGAATGAGTTACGTGGATTCACAGACCACGTAGACCCAAGGTCCAAGCAAGGTAATCTGGCCTTAACACTGCTTAGAAGAAGGGGAGAAGGGGGAGATTGAGAAGAGAAGGGCTGATTGAAGAGTCTTTAAAAGGGGCAAAGGGGTAGATTGAGAAGAGAAGAGTGGATTGAAAGAAAGAGTCTTTGAGTCATCAGGACCTTAACATTCAGGAGGGTTAAAGGCATGCATGGGATATAGCACCTGAAGTGATGTGATATACAGAAGATGTGTTATTAGTAGGCAGAAACAGGGCACATAAAGTGGTCAGGGGAAACTACAGAACAGTAACTGAGGCTTGTCTGTGGATAGGGGTCTGATTTTGCTGCTGCTGTTTGGATGTTAACAGATAAGGCCGTTTTTCGCTTGTTCTAGTCACTTCCTTGCCAGAGTTGGAAACAGCAAGCAAGCATGAAAGTAATGAAATAATAATTTGGCATGCAAAAATAAATGGAAATACATTGTAAGAATTATAGATACCGTTGTGTTGGTATGGCCCACTGCTGAGTGAAGGGTAGGGGGGGGGGGGGATGGTTGACATGTTTGATAGGTATTGTTTCTTTCTTTCTCATGAACTTGGTCTCATACTCGTCTCATACTCTTACTTCATTGATATGTATGTATACATATTTTATACATTCGCATTTCCTGTGTTAGCGAGGTAGGGTTAAGAACAGAGTACTGAGCCTTACAGGGAACATCCTCTCTTGTACCCCTTCTCTGTTCCTTCTTTGGGAAATTAGAAACAGGATGGGAGAATTTCCAGTCCCCCTGCTCCCTCCCCTTTTAGTCACCTTCCACAACACGCAGGGAATACTTGGGAAGTATTCTTTCTTCCCTATCCCCGGGGATGAATTTTTTTTTTTTTTCATACTATTCACCATCTCCCACATTAGCAAGGTAGGGTTAAGAACAACAGAGGACTGAACCTTTGAGGGAAATCCTCACTTGGCTCCCTTCTCTGTTCCTTCTTTTGGAAAATTAAAAATGAGAGGGGAGGATTTCCAGCCTCCCGCTCCCTACCCTTTTAGTCGCCTTCTATGACACGCAGGGAATACGTGGGAAGTATTCTTTCTCCCCCATCACTCTGTTCTTAACGCTACCTCGCTAACGCGGGAAATGGCGAATAGTTTAAAAGAAAGAAAGAAAATATATATACATATTTTTTTTTTTTTTTTTTTTTTTTCATACTATTTGCCATTTCCCGCGTTTGCGAGGTAGCGTTAAAAACAGAGGACTGGGCCTTAGAGGGAAAATCCTCACCTGGCCCCCTTCTCTGTTCCTTCTTTTGGAAAATTAAAAAAAATATATATATATATATATATATATTTTTTTTTTTTTTTTTTTTTTTTATACTTTGTCGCTGTCTCCCGCATTTGCGAGGTAGCGCAAGGAAACAGACGAAAGAAATGGCCCAACCCCCCCCCCCCATACACATGTACATACACACGTCCACACACGCAAATATACATACCTACACAGCTTTCCATGGTTTACCCCAGATGCTTCACATGCCTTGATTCAATCCACTGACAGCACGTCAACCCCTGTATACCACATCGCTCCAATTCACTCTATTCCTTGCCCTCCTTTCACCCTCCTGCATGTTCAGGCCCCGATCACACAAAATCTTTTTCACTCCATCTTTCCACCTCCAATTTGGTCTTCCTCTTCTCCTCGTTCCCTCCACCTCCGACACATATATCCTCTTGGTCAATCTTTCCTCACTCATTCTCTCCATGTGACCAAACCATTTCAAAACACCCTCTTCTGCTCTCTCAACCACGCTCTTTTTATTTCCACACATCTCTCTTACCCTTACGTTACTTACTCGATCAAACCACCTCACACCACACATTGTCCTCAAACATCTCATTTCCAGCACATCCATCCTCCTGCGCACAACTCTATCCATAGTCCACGCCTCGCAACCATACAACATTGTTGGAACCACTATTCCTTCAAACATACCCATTTTTGCTCTCCGAGATAATGTTCTCGACTTCCACACATTCTTCAAGGCTCCCAGAATTTTCGCCCCCTCCCCCACCCTATGATCCACTTCCGCTTCCATGGTTCCATCCGCTGCCAGATCCACTCCCAGATATCTAAAACACTTCACTTCCTCCAGTTTTTCTCCATTCAAACTCACCTCCCAATTGACTTGACCCTCAACCCTACTGTACCTAATAACCTTGCTCTTATTCACATTTACTCTTAACTTTCTTCTTTCACACACTTTACCAAACTCAGTCACCAGCTTCTGCAGTTTCTCACATGAATCAGCCACCAGCGCTGTATCATCAGCGAACAACAACTGACTCACTTCCCAAGCTCTCTCATCCCCAACAGACTTCATACTTGCCCCTCTTTCCAAAACTCTTGCATTCACCTCCCTAACAACCCCATCCATAAACAAATTAAACAACCATGGAGACATCACACACCCTTGCCGCAAACCTACATTCACTGAGAACCAATCACTTTCCTCTCTTCCTACACGTACACATGCCTTACATCCTCGATAAAAACTTTTCACTGCTTCTAACAACTTGCCTCCCACACCATATATTCTCAATACCTTCCACAGAGCATCTCTATCAACTCTATCATATGCCTTCTCCAGATCCATAAATGCTACATAAAAATCCATTTGCTTTTCTAATTATTTCTCACATACATTCTTCAAAGCAAACACCTGATCCACACATCCTCTACCACTTCTGAAACCACACTGCTCTTCGCCAATCTGATACTCTGCACATGCCTTCACCCTCTCAATCAATACCCTTCCATATAATTTACCAGGAATACTCAACAAACTTATACCTCTGAAATTTGTGCACTCACTCTTGTCCCCTTTGCCTTTGTACAATGGCACTATGCATGCATTCCGCCAATCCTCAGGTACCTCACCATGAGTCATACATACATTAAATAACCTTACCAACCAGTCAATAATACAGTCATCCCCTTTTTTAATAAATTCCACTGCAATACCATCCAAACCTGCTGCCTTGCCGGCTTTCATCTTCCGCAAAGCTTTCACTACCTCTTCTCTGTTTACCAAATCATTTTCCCTAACCCTCTCACTTTGCACACCACCTCGACCAAAACACCCTATATCTGCCACTCTATCATCAAACACATTCAACAAACCTTCAAAATACTCACTCCATCTCCTCACATCACATATATATATATATATATATATATATATATATATATATATATATATATATATATATTTATTTATTTAATCCCTGGGGGTAGGGGAGAAAGAATACTTCCCACGTGTTCTCTGCGTGTCGTAGAAGGCGACTAAAAGGGGAGGGAGCGGGGGGCTGGAAATCCTCCCCTCTCATCATTTTTTTTTTTTTTTTTTTAATTTTCCAAAAGAAGGAACAGAGAAGGGGGCCAGGTGAGGATATTCCGTCAAAGGCCCAGTCCTGTGTTCTTAACGCTACCTCGCTAACGCGGGAAATGGCGAATAGTTTGAAAGAAGAAAGATTTATTTATTTATTTTGCTTTGTTGCTGTCTCCCGCGTTAGTGAGGTAGCGCAAGGAAACAGATGAAAGAATGGCCCAACCCACCCACATACACATTTATATACATACACGTCCACACATGCAAATATACATACCTATACATCTCAACGTATACATATATATACACACACAGACATATACATATATACGCATGTACATAGTTCATACTGTCTGCCTTTATTCATTCCCATCGTCACCTCGCCTCACATAGAATATCAACCCCCTCCCCCCTCATGTGTGCGAGGTAGCACTAGGAAAAGACAACAAAGGCCCCATTCGTTCATACTCAGTCTCTAGCTGTCATGTAATCATGCACTGAAACCACAGCTCCCTTTCCACATCCAGGCCCCACACAACTTTCCATGGTTTACCCCAGACGCTTCACATGCCCTGGTTCAATCCATTGACAGCACGTCGACCCCGGTATACCACATCATTCCAATTCACTCTATTCCTTGCACGCCTTTCACCCTCCTGCATGTTCAGGTCCCGATCACTCAAAATCTTTTTCACTCCATCTCTCCACCTCCAATTTGGTCTCCCACTTCTCCTCGTTCCCTCCACCTCTGACACTTATATCCTCATGGTCAATCTTTCCTCACTCATTCTCTCCATTTGACCAAACCATTTCAATACACCCTCTTCTGCTCTCTCAACCACACTCTTTTTATTACCTTTTATTACTAAAAGGGAATGGAGCGGGGGGGCTGGAAATCCTCCCCTCTCGTTTTAATTTTTAATTTTCCAAAAGAAGGAACAGAGAAGGGGGCCAGGTGAGGATATTCTCTCAAAGGCCCAGCGAAGTAGCGCAAGGAAACATTACACTACACAAAAAGTAAAAAAAATGTGAGAATGGAGTGGCTGGCATGTGTGGGGAGGGTTGTGAAATTTTTGTTTTCTTCCTTCTTTTGACTTAATTTCCTGTTCTATTTCATACTGAATAATTTCATGTTCTATTTCATACACAGGGATAGTGTTGGTGTTGATTAACATGAATATGTTCATAAATTTCACAATATTCAGACTAAAAATGAGTTTGAGAATGAAGAGTTGCTGGTTTTTATGGATAATAGGTGTGTTTTTTCAGAGTAGATATTCTAGCTCTTCACTGTGCTGTTATTTGTTGTCGAAATCTTCCATCACCCTAGAATTCCATAGAAGGAAAAGTACAATTGTTATGTAATTTCATCTACATTAACGAAGCCCAAGTGAGAGGGTGGAGGACACACTTGTTGGCTTCACATGCTGGCAGAAGTCTTTTTTAACTAATCCACCAACATTGTCAGTCATTTACTTCTTCACATTTCTCTTGTTATTCTATTTCACTGCCTATATCCTTTGTTACATGTGATAAGTCTTCCCTATCATTTAGGTCTTCTGATAATCTACATATATCCCATGGTTTATGGTTTAGAGGCACTTAGGGTAGCAGAAATTTTTTCAGGTGTCATTTGACTGTGGAAGAGGCCTCAGTGGGCAGGTAATGGAACAATAAGTCAGTTGGATATTTACAGGAAGTGGAAAAGTTTAAGTCTCATGTGACAATGGGAGCCATTGTCAGTATAATCATCAGATAGAGATAGGATGAGTTTAAAAGTTTTCTAATATTCCTATGGATTAGACAAAGCAGATCTCTTGTTGATCGACCACTTGTTAATGGGCCAAGAGTTATCTAATGACCATGAACCCAGAATGAAACTTAAATGATATAAGATTAAACTTTAAGTTTTCATACTTTAGGTAGCATTTTTGAAATGCTAGTGCAAAGAAGATAATGTGAATTGCACCGTGTTTTTCTCCTTTCAGGTTATATGCCAATGCCAGGAGGAGGTCCTAGTTTACCATACCCAACAGCTCAACCTACTAGTAATTCACCATATCCACCATACCCAGGGCAAGCAGGCTATCCACCCACAAGCACCCCATATCCTGTATATCCCCCAACTAGCTCAACAGGGTATCCTCCATCCCAGCCTGGACCCCCAGCTCCTTACCCTCCTTACACTGTTGGGATGCCATACTCACCATACCCGTCCACCACATCGAACCTCTCAACTCAGGTGAGTTTTCATTCCTTTTTTTTTGTATTTTTTTTCTGTACATGTTTGCTGTTTCACACCCCACCAAAATAGCACCAGAAACAAGTAAGTGAGCCATCAGTGAAAAATCCTCTTTTATCCCCATACTCATTTCCTACTTTAAGAAAAGTAATTAGTAAAGGAGATGATTTCCAGTCGTCCTACTCCCACCCTTTTTCGTAGCCTTTTGTAACAGACAGATGTTTTTGGTTGCATTCTGAGATATGAACAGTGTGTGCTGAAATGATGTGGACATATGGAGAAGATGAGTTAAGAGAGACAGAATAAAAGGAAATATGTCAGAAGTGTAGAGAGTGAGGAGTGGAGGATGATGGAGGAGATGGAAGGATGGGATGAAAAATGCTTCCTGTGATAGATAGATAGATACCTGTGATTATAATGGACTCCTGAATATTGTATTGCCCCATTAGTTAAAGTCTCTTGAAAGATTATTGCTGTGTGATTTGGTGTAACTAACTAGTGTGAATCTTTCCATTTACAGGTTTATTTCCATTTCACCATACTCTAGGACTGTCATTGATTTTACTGTACTGTTCTCTGTTACAGTCCACAGTAACTGAGACAAATACAACATCAGCTGCAAGCACGGGCACAATCACAGAGGAACACATCCGTGCATCTCTTATCTCCGCCGCAAGCGACCGTGTACGTGCTAAGCTCCGTGACAGCTATGGGGGTGCTCAGGCTGAGGTGTCTGTATTGAGGCAGCAACAGACAGACCTTAATGAAGGCAAAGCTAAAGTGGAAGGATTAGTCAGTAAATTGGAACAGGAGCAGGTAAAGCCTTTTGAAAAATGATACACTTTAGTAGAATTGCTTTTGAATTAATTTGAATGCGAAGGTGAGTAATGTGGTAGTTTTGGGTATAACTGGGGGCTTGGGGTATTCAGTATTTTGAATGGAAATGGTTTTTGAAGAGGACAAGGAAAGCTTGCTGAGGTAAAATATGATTTATTCCTGTATTAAGTATAATTCATTTGGGGTACATTTTTTCCAGGCTGAACTGGATAAGAATATAAGAGTACTAAGGGAGAGGGAAGCAGAGATCAAGGCTGTTCTGTCAAGGCTTTCTTCTGCCACTGAACCATTAGATGTAGATGAAGCTGTTACCACAACTGCTCCCTTATATAAACAGTATGTATCCTTTGGTTATGGTAAACTATTTTGTTTTCTGTTTTGGAAATTAGCTTTGAATGCAAATTTTCAATGGATTGTGATACAATGAAGAGATAATCGAGCATTTCACATGTCTTTCCTATAACAGCCTTATGAAAAGGGTCATGGGATAGGATAAGTTAGTAAATGAAAATTTTGAAGTAGCAACTGCTCCTTTCCAGGTGTTAAGTTGCCAAAATCGTTCACTTATAGGCATTGTTGATTAAGACGCCTGTTAACTTCGTGTAAGACTTAAACCCTACTTATCACATACTCATATATGAATATTGTGTGTTTCCTGATCATAATTCTTGGTTAGTTCTGTTTAGTCATCTGACCAGACCAGATAAGAAGGCATAGCAAAGAGCACAGTGACACACTGTATTTCCTCTATGATTTAACTAGGGTGTTTATTCATGGATAAATCATAAGCTAAATTGATTTTGACTAGCACTCCATTTCATTTAATCCAGATCAACCCTCTGCTGTGATTGGTTTAGAAACTTTCCAGCATATATTTTGAAGATAAAATGTACTTTTCGTTCTTCCTTTTGCAAACTTCATTCTCTTATCACCATCAATCGCTCATTATTTTCTGGTATACTCATGCTCTGTGCAGCAGTTTTCCATCACATACTTCCTTTTGTCCAGTCTTTGATTCTGTTGTAGATTTTCAGTGCTCCTTTTCTTGAGATCTTCATTTGCCTCATCTTATTACTAAATGATTTAGTTTTAATCAACAATTTTCTATTGTACAGTCTTTACCCTCCTTTCAACTCTGATTTCAAGTATGAACTTTTTCCAAAATCTTCATGTCCATCATCTGTAATTCTATACTTGAACTTATTTAAATTTGAATATACATTCCATCATGCTTCATGCTTTTTCTCTCTTTACACAAGTTGTTTTCACATGGGCTTGCACCAAAATGGCTTTTCTATCAATGCATTTCTCATGTGCCTTTACATCACCTCAACCTCACTGTGAACTGTTTCATAGATGTCTCAGCTTGATCAACTTGGTATGATTGCAGGCTATTAAATGCATATGCTGAGGACCAAGCTACACAGGATGCTATATATTACTTGGGTGAAGCATTGCGGCGAGATGTTATTGACTTGGATTGCTTCTTGAAGCATGTTCGTTCTCTCTCCAGGAAGCAATTCCAGCTTCGAGCAACAATGATCAAGTGTCGAGCTAAAGGAAATATGGCTGGCTAATATGCTTGTAAGTGCAAAATGCAGTTTAAGAGTAAGACATAGCCTAATTTGGTCAAACCTCATTTAGGTTTAAACCTTAAGTAACAGTTTTAATGAAGATCATCTATAATTTTATAAAGTGATTTTTGAATTGTCTCTCATTATTAGTATTAGAATCTTACATAATGACAACCTTATGGATATGCAGTCAGTATCCCCCATTCTCAACTCTCAAACATGCTTCCTCACAGAATGCAAGGTAGCAGCTTTATTTCAGTTTTTTGTTGGGTATGTGCAGTGGACCAGTTATTCTTTGGTTGATGAACACTTAAGTATTGATAAGATAGCTGTGTAATAAGTAAATGGTTGTTTGACTAAAAAGTTTTTACCACCTATTTTGAGTTCTGATTTTGTTGTTACATCTGAATTGGATGAACAAGGTTTCCATATTAGTTCATAAGACTATACAGACTATTTGTTTTCATTAAGAGATTAATACATTTTGGTCATACAGATGTTTGTATGAATTTTCAAAGTAGTTGCAACCACTTTGATAGTGTTCTACAGGGTAATAGAAATTTGTTATGCTGCCCAAATCTTAAGTAGTTTTGACAAGGATTGTTCATTGAAATGGTGTTCCAGAAGTGAAGGATAAGAAGTACCAAGTTGTCAGCAATTCTTAACTATCATTGCTGCCTAGGTTGAGAAGTCCTTCATTGTTTGGGATATTGACTGTTGGTGTTTATAGAATAATGCATGTAACTTTCAGACTATGAATTATTTACTGAATACACCACATTGATAGGGTTATACGATAAACAAGTTTGAAGAATTAGATTGCTTTCATTGCCTTTGTGAGTTTGGATAATGAGAAATGCTTAATCTCTCTTATAGATACATTTTGCTGGTTTTACTGAGTCATGATATTTATTATTGGTTTTGTGTTTTCCTCGTAATGCCTGTCTCTTCTTGCAGTAGATGCAGTTATTGGTTATCGATTATCTTGAGGAGTTATTATATACTGTTTTACACCTAAGCTGGGTCTCTTATCGTTGTTTGAGGTACCCTAATAGGTACATGCCGTCAGTGTTACTCATATTTATTATCATGTAAGTTATAGCATCTAGGTTGTCTTTAATGTGATTCTTTGCAGTGAGTTTAGGGTTAGCTTCCCATGTTTTATAGTATTTTAAGTTTACTGATAGAGCTGGTCACAAGTTTATATACAAATGATAAAACTTCCCAGTCATTGTAGTTGTGTTATTTTTGAAATTTGCTTGTTTGTGTTTATTAAGTGCAGAAAATTGGGGTAATTTCAGAGTGATTTTAAATCTTTCATTGTGGGTGCATTACATAATGATTTCCTTTCTATTAGAGTAGGTCACACTGTTAATGCATTTGGTATTATTAAGCCCTTTTTTTCAGTCCTAATTGTGCAATTATATTATTACAGAGAATTTAGATTATAATCCATTGAGACTGCTTTGAATGGTTTGAAAAAGATATTAGTCATGCATTTCTTTCATGTTGCAGAAATATGTAAAATATTTGTCAAACTTTGTATTAAGGATCTAGTAGGAACAGCAAACATTTTTCAAGGAATTTTGCATGTGTTTTGTATTATATTTTTAATTGAAATTTATTGGACATTGTTTGATTAGCATGGGGGTTAATGATCAGTTTATCACATCTTTCTTAGTGATATCCCTGTCAAAGTCAGGAAAGATCCTAACACACTAGCTCCTACTCCTACTTACACACTTCCTTTTTTTTCTATCACATACATATTATGTGTTGCGTATACTCATGCCAGTAGGCTGGAATTAGATGCACACTTTTTTCCCTCAGAGACCACTGTGTTCCATAATTCAGGAAGATTATGTTACTTCTTTCGAGTTATTCCTTAGGGGTCATATTCCCATTGTGCCTAACAGTATCAGTTTTCATCTCTGATATGTACCCATTAAGTTGGGTAAACATTGATTCTTTTTCAGTCTTGGATCTTTTTCTCAAATGTGTGTGAAAGTGCTGTAGTATATTCTCTTTAGGTTTTAACATATTCTTGATTTTTAGTGTTTCCCAAAAGAAATTGTATTATTTGTCATATATTTGGTTGAAAAATTTTGAATACACAGATAAATGCCATGTAACCACTTATGCAGCAAGTTGATGTAATGGCATAGTGTAATAAATTTTTTCTTCAGGTGATTATGAATGCTCACAGTTAACTTTGTAAATACATCACACTTATAAATAAGAGCTACAACATGCAAGTATATATAGATTAATACATCGTCGTATGTTAAGGACTGTTGTAAAGTTTTCAGAATTCCCTCCTAGCCATAGGAATGTCACTGAATGTTCACAGTGGGTAGAATTGCAATTTTATCACCATTTGTAGTTGACAAAGTGCCATTGGTAAAGTTAATAATGTTAGTCAAATCAACCAGACACATTGATGTATAAAGGACTATTGTTAGATTTATCTAGTTTGCCACACTTATGCCAGTAAGGCATTTTTTTGTATATAGATGCCATTAAGGTTAGTTGTATGGTTGGTGAAGTTGTTTCTGAGGATTGAGCTAATATTTTTTGAAGGAGACAAATATATCACCTTCCAGCTGAGGATGATGTGTTATAGGATAAAGAGTATGTCTCAGAAAGCAATTTTTTGTGAAAAGAAAATGAAGTGGGACTCAAAAAGCACATGACAACTTTACATTTTAATGTATTTTTCCTCATAGTGACATCATTTGCTTGTAATACAAGAAAGTCTCTCCATATTATAGTGTATATACATGTATGTTATGTATAAAAAGATAGTCAGCATCTAATTTAACCTTTTCCATTTCACGGTAGTATGGTTTATGTTCTTCACATACCTCTTTTACATCACATCACTCACATTCATGTGTTAATTACCCCATACACTGCAATTCTGATTTTTCCCTCATCATACCTCAGGTCCATGTCTACACTTGCTCCCACTTACCTCGCTTAAATAGTCTTTTGTCATTATTTTGAGATGTATGTAACACTAATGGATGTACACACTCACAAATACACAAGTAAACAAGTTTTTACAAGTTAGTAAAGAAATGAAAAATACAGCTTGACATATTCGTTTTTGTTGTAGCCCAAAGGTTAAAATTTTTTATGCAAGCAGGGATACTACTTTTGTTGCTAGAGTCCACTCAGAAAGTAGAATTCTACTGTTGTTCTTGATATGGTATGTTGAGGCTAAAGCTGCTAAATCTAGCAATTTATGTACAAGACCTGTACCTCACAATGATTTTTTTTAACAGAATTATTAATTAATTTAGATTTAAATGGCAAGCAATATAGATGACACTATATTAGATAAAAGTGTTGAAATATGGCCTTCCTCTTTCAATAGGAATTGCCACTTTGAGAGATTTTTGTGAATAGAGGACTGGTCATACTGTATTGACCCATGTGTGCTTAATGAAGAAGAGATCTATTCCGGTATGTTATAGATTGCAGTATTGCCATTGAACATGAACTTATGGAATGCCAAAAATATAGAAGCCTCAGGCTTTGATATGAATTATGAAATAACAGTGAAAGAAATAAAAGTGTTGGAGAAATTTTACTCAGTGTTACTCTGAATAGATTGGCAGACATTTTAAGGGAAGCTAGAGTATGTAATTTGATACAAGCAGTTTTAAGTTTTCCAGTAACTTTTTTATGTTCGAAAGAACTGAATGACCAATAAGTTTTGGCACTTTATGAATTCTTCAAAGTTGAATCTAATTTGATTGTTTACAAAATTTTAATCAGCTTTGAAAAAATAATTCATACCCTTAATAGCAAGATGGGAAATTTTTTTTTGTATTTGTTCCTAATTTTACTTGTGTAGAATTTGAAGTGAAATTTTCTAAATAAGATGCTATTAAAAATAGAAAGAAGTTAAAGGTGAGGTTCCTGCAACAAAGAGTATTGCATGTAGGCTGCTTTACTTTAAAATCTGGTGAAATTTGTAATAGTGTTTTAAATTGATTGCACAGTTTTCCTTTTAAGTAAAAACAAGAATATTCTAGGGTCATCAGTGTATTGAAAAATCAAGTGATTTTTTTTTTTTACATTGATATTTATGAGAGGTGAGTGGGTTTAGCATTTTGATCACATGAAACTTTAATTTTTGCTAGTTTGAGAATGTGATAGTTTTTTATACCAGATATAATACCAATTATATGATGATACATTTTCTTAAAGTAAACCAACCAATTACTATAGTGGTGCATTGTAGCATGTTTGATTATCTGTTATACATAAAGTCTATGGGGCCTAGACGTGGATAGAGGGATACAATTTTGTTGCATTGCACATGACAGCTAGAGAATGGATGTGAGCAAATGTTCCTGGCACAGCTCACGAATGCAGGAAAAGGTGAAGAAGTATGAAAAAAGAATAAAAGATGATGCCTTTATATGTTCTGATTTTCCCTAAGGTAAGGTTAGGTGTAATGGCAAATTATATGATAAACTGTGCTGCTGAAGTGTTATAAGTGAAAGTAATGATTGCTACAGTTTTTTTAAGAAAATGAAGTGAAGTGTAGAGAAGGTCCTGATTTTGTCTGATAAAACACTTTCCTAACACAAACTTGAGTTTAATCAAAACTTCTGATGTAAAGCATATGAACCTTCTATGACTGGTAACATATGTTTCAGCCTGTGTTAATTAAATGCTGCTGTTTTTCATGTAGAAACATCTGCCACTGATATTAAAATGCAAAACTTACACAATTACATTATTCTAATCCTTATCTGATTGTTGTGTGATTGACCCTAGCCAGTTATAGGAATATCTTCACTATAAGAATTGTTTAAGGGGAGAATCTTTGCTCATGTACTCACTGCTTTCAGTGATAGTTCACTTTCTATGGCCAAACCCATTAGTTTTGTTTCAAATATTTATTGCTTCCAAACCCTCAACTCTTCAGTCCTTACATTTGATATGTACTTATGTTAGAATTGATAACCATCATATATTACATGATCATTGAGCCTGATATGTACATAGAATACCAAACATCCATCATGAAAAACAGATTCATCTCCCTGTATCTGCTACATAGTCACATTTTATTCCTTTATTTCTGTTCATATACCTTACATGTAGCATTCTATCATGAGTAGTTTTCTGTACCCATAACACAGTATTTGCATCCCCAAAGAGATCTGCTTTCATCTGAATGCCGGGCAGACATGAGCTGAAACTTCAGCCTTTCATAATCCTGATTGATCAGCCAATCCCACTCAGTATAGCACCAGCCATACCTGGTATCACATACAACACACATGACATTTATATCTCCACATCACAGGAATTAAAAAGAAAAGCCATAAACTGGAAGTCCTCAGAACACTCGCCAACATAACTTTCACAAGGAAGAGTCCCTCTGTCGTCCATGAACAGTTCATCCACTGCACCCTAAACTGCATCTCGCCTGCCTAGTTTTTCACTCTCAAAAGCAAACCTTAGACTAAAAAACAACACAAGACAGAGCAGTCACACACAGCTTAACAATCAACAATACTCAGTATCTGCACAGTATACCAAAAACACTTCCAGTACAATCCCACTGCAATAATCTGCATCCATTTCTCTACAACATTTGTACCTGCTTCCCTTATGATTCAGTTTCCATGCATATATAAAAAGTTCACCCTTGCCTCATGCTGCAGCAACGTATAATCACAAATCCCCCACATCAATGAAACATCAATGAATATTGACAAGATATTTTCATACTGTAATGATGCACCAAGCACAAAAAATAGCCTCCCCAACCTAATCTTAAAGACTACTCAACCAGATATAGAATGGCATAAAAGCAAACTCTCTGGGCACGTATGAGTTACACTTATTTCACCTGCATCCCAAACACTGTCCACCTCTCCAACATTAAAAGCGTCAACTCATTATACAACAAGATGCTGCATATGAGACCAGGATGAATTTTCCTCACCTGCTCCTCAGTTGTGTTTCACTAACCCCCATAAGGACACACATCACCACCATACTTCTGAACACGTGGTCCCGCCTGTTAGATGTGTCAATGAGATCTGCACAACAAAATGATACTCCATTAAAATCTCACCTCATCATGCTCAGCATTTGGTTCTCTGGAACAGCGGTAGACCATTGTCATCCAAACCACATAATGACCAACCATCAATGTCAAGATTAGAAATGAAAACCTTAACTCTACTTCATATTTCAGCAACGCACATACAGATCCCATCTTCAAAAAGGTAATGATTGGTAAGACCTGATGATATTAGGTAAGACATGATTATTGTTAAGACTTGATAGGTAAGTAATGGTGAAATTAGTAAGACATGATAGTGATAGGTAAGACATGGTGGTGATAATATGTAAGACGTAATGATGACAGGTTAGGCCTGCTGATGACTGGGAAGTCCTAATAATATATTTTGAACTGAGTGTAACAAAGTTTGTCAGAAGTCATGAAATATCGAAGACATCTGGTATATTTCCCTGTTCCTGTCGTCTTGATAGAGGGAGTCAAGCACAATTATGTTGACCATACACCAACACACCTTTTCTCCATCCTAAACGCTAGTATGTATTCGTTATAAAGCAACTTCAATCAATCATTGTCTTTGATGAGGTGGATATTTTGCATACGTATTCCCTTTGTTCCCTCACACTATGTCTTGTACCAGTAACAATGATAATGGACCGACTTTATTGATGGGACGAGGGCCCTATGAGTCCCTGGGTCCACTTGGACCCACTCTCCTGTGTTGATGTATTTTACCCGCTGTATGCTCTATACTCGCCTCCACCTACCCTAAGCTGCAATACAAACGCACATGAAATATATGTCTGAGGATTTGGAAAAATTATCAGGCTGCATATGAAAAGAATAAAGCAAGGAATAGAGAAGAGAAAAATATGAGAGCGAGAAACCCTCTAGCAGCAGTATATCAGATTAAATGTAGATATAAGGTTGGTTCTAAAGGTAAAGTCTGCCAGTCTCGGGCACCCAATGGCAACGTGCATCTAAAGATGTTGTCAGGGAGATGCAGTCAAATACAATAACTGGTCCAAAGTGTTCCTGGGAGGTATACCATGATAGGAGAAAAGAAGGTAAATGGGAGTACATGCTAAAGACAGGACACACTTCTGATGGTTTATGACACGGTTATCTACTGCAGGACGTTAGCAATATCCCAAGATCCTTATTTATAAGGATATAAACTATAATTAAGCAGATAACTGAAAACCGGATAGTGGAACAGAGAGGACTATAGATAGAGACAAGATGAATGGTCATATGACTAACATTACTGCACTGTGGGCTATAGAGTGGGCGTGGTCGGCCCAGGAGACCACACCCATCGGTATTTAATGGTCGAATGACTCACTGCGATGAGTCAGGCGCAAACCCGATGACGCCACGACAATAAGTCGTTCAAACTTATCTGAATTTCTTTAATTTTATTTTCTCCCTTATTATGAACCCTGGAAATTCTCAAATTTTGCAGGTAATGATCTTTTAAGACTCCATTTTGTAAATCAATTTGAAAACGCTCAAATATTCTTATTGTAAATCTAATCCAATGACTGAATCAAAAATGTAGCATGATACTCTGACCTAGGTTTGAGGCTGCCCAGCAGCTAGAACATTATTGTGTTTACGAATTATTAGTTCCTTGGTTCTGAAGTGATTATGAACTGACTGTGATCCTCTTGATTTTAACATATGAGGATTAAAGTAGTTCTATGAATACCTCAGAGTTTATAAAATTCAGAACAGTAGCAAACCAGTGTTGTGATTTTGAGTGGTTCCTAAACAACGTGAAGCTTTGTTGTCTCCAATGCATTGTGGTTACAAGGTTCGAAATAACCGCAAAAAAAAAAAATAAACCTTGAGGTTCGATGTCTCGAACATCTTGAATTTCAGCAGGTTCGAAACAGTAGCAAAGCGCACTAGTGCCATGGCTTATATTTACCTCCTGTTTCTGGAGGACATGTTAATACATATACACTTTATCATAATTTCATTTCAACCAGAAGAATGTTTCAGTTTCTCAAACTCGCGTAAATCAGGAGAATACATAAGAGTCGCGTGACGCATGTTTCGAACTATGCACCCAATGCTAACCCAAGCGCATTCTGACGTAATCTAATGACTTTAACCTCCGACCTTTTGACCTCGCATGGTTACGATTACTCAAGGTAACTTGCTCTAAACGTGTCAAGAAGTGTGTGATTAAAACTTTCCATATATGTTAGTTTTCCGCCAGCCATACAGATACAAAATGAATGGGTAGAGTAATTAATAAATACACACACTTACTTGATTTGTTCAAACGTTGGAATGAAAAACAATATATATATATATATATATATATATATATATATATATATATATATATATATATATATTTTTTTTTTTTTTTTTCCTTTCAACGTTTGAACAAATCAAGTAAGGAAATTATTTGGCTGAGCGAATTTCGTCAGATGACACTTTTCACCGGAAGTGCTTAAGTAAACCGGAAGTTCCAGGTGGACAATCACATGTTTATCAAATGGCGTCCTAGCTTCGTCTCTTCGATGTATATCAACTGACTGTTATATTTCTCTCTTGTGTCTCCCCTGAGGATGTGATTATTACACGAAAGTGCACTTGAGAACTTTTCGTGTTTCATTTCCCCCGTGGACTCATAGGAATATATATATATATATATATATATATATATATATATATATATATATATATATATATATATATATTTGTTTATTTATTTAATCCCTGGGGTTAGGGGATTAAGAATACTTCCCTCGTATTCCCTGCGTGTCGTAGAAGGCGACTAAAAGGGGAGGGAGCGGGTGGCTGGAAATCCTCCCCTCTCATTTTTTTTCAATTTTCCAAAAGGAGGAACAGAGAAGGGGGCCAGGTGAGGATATTCCCTCAAAGGCCTAGTCCTCTGTTCTTAACGCTACCTCGCTGATGCGGGAAATGGCGAATAGTATGAAAGATATATATATATATATATATATATATATATATATATATATATATATATATATATATATATATTATCCCTGGGGATAGGGGAGAAAAAATACTTCCCACGTATTCCCTGCGTGTCGTAGAAGGCGACTAAAAGGGGAGGGAGCGGAAGGCTGGAAATCCTCCCCTCTCGTTTTTTTTTAATTTTCCAAAAGAAGGAACAGAGGGGGGGCCCAGGTGAGGATATTCCACAAAGGCCCAGTCCTCTGTTCTTAACGCTACCTCGCTAACGCGGGAAATGGCGAATAGTTTAAAAGAAAAAAGAAAGAATATATATATATATATATATATATATATATATATATATATATATATATATATATATATATATATATATATATATATATATATAAAGCACAACTCACATGCCCCTCGCGTAATTATCTCAATCAGTTTGGATGAGGCTACAGCATACAGCACAATACACCGAATTCAACATACATCTTAATGTAGCGAGATTATGCGATCTAGAAATCCAAAACGACCAAAGGTGAGTTGTTTAAGTATACTGCAAATGTAGTGGTAGTAGCATTGTATTAGTACGTGCAGAAGTGGTAGTAGATGTAGAATCTATATCAGTAAAAGCATTAGAATCATTACCAGGTGTATTGGAGTTGTTTACCTCTCATCCTAATGTTCAGCATTATTTTAGTGATGATGTACTTCAGGGTTGACGACATACATAATCTCTGCGTCAGAGTTACAAGCCAACGCATCAAAACTTGGTTATATAATCACAAACTCCAAAGATAATATAAACGACAAGCCCGTACTTGATTTCGAACCGGGAAGGTCGTGGTGTCGTGTCACCTGACATCAACAACAGCCAAGCTTAGCGTGACGATCGCACGAACACACCACGACTACTACTTAACGAGTGCTTGAGTTAATCTGAGAAATCGTCAGATTCTTAGAATACAGGAGAAAATTACGAATTTCTTTTTCATTAACATGAAGAAAAAAACGATCTAGATAAATGCAGGAATGTCCAGAGTAAGAGAGATAAACGTGAAAATATTGTAAGAGGTGAAAAGCACAAATAGTGATCTGGCAACGTGGTTCGCGACTCGTTGATGTGTCAGCTGATTTGAGTTGCCGAGGTAACGGTGGGTCAGTAGCTCGCGAGCTGTCGAAGTGTGAGGTTGTGTAAGTGTCTCCCGGGTCCAGGGTTAGTTCCGGTTCGTGAACCCGCGTGTCCAATAATGGGAGAAAGTTGGAACCAAACTTTTGGTGACATTTACTGTTTATAGTGTGTGATGGAACGAGACCTGCTGGCCTTGCAAGGGATACAATGGTCTGTGCTAATGAACTAAGTATAATGATGCTGTATTGATATATTTTGATTAATGTCTCAAATCATTAACGAGAATGTTTTCATCTTACTTTGGTCATGATGATGTGATCTATTACATTGCACGGTGTAGTAATGTTGAGTTTAAAACTCGGATGTACGTGTGTGACCTTTGTGTGAAACAATATATATATATATATATATATATATATATATATATATATATATATATATATATATATATATATATATATATATATATATATATCCAGTCTTCGTAATTTGACCTAATGCTCAGGGAGGATGAACTGCTCTTTGCCAAGGTTAAGACTCTCTTCAGCAGAGTCTAGTGATACGTGGGGCAATCTCACAACGTTAAATCAAGGTTTAACAACAATTAAGCTAAAGTTGACCGGTGTTAGAACCAGAGAAGAGTTCACCTGAGCTCTTCTCCCATATTTCCTGGTCAAGTACACACTAACTTCTTCCCGCTGACCTCGTTTCTTACTTGGTGAATGTTGACTGTATTTCAGACGAACATCAGCATAAACTTTACCTATTTCAGTAAATTTGTATGCTTCTGTGTTGGAATTGTGAAGAATGTTTTAGAAACTTTCAAATTAAGATGTTTGTCAAGTCAGTTTTGTTTAGACTGTGAAGAAGTGGTTGCCATAAGTTTTCTCATCTTGGAGAAGATTATTATGTTGTTATTGTTGTTGTTTGTTAGGTTCTGCGGCCAGCGTTCTCTGAGGAAGGTCATTAGGCTTGCAACCCTGTTTCATATGTCATTGAAATCATCCCTCAATACCTATTCTGAAAAATATAAAAACTAGAAAAAATAGAAAAAGTATAATTTTGCTACGATAGGAATAAGAGATAATTAAGATATATAATTGGAAGAAAAGATTTTGTGGGTATTGAGCCAACATGGCGGCAAACACCGTCCAGTCGGCACAGTAGCCAGACTTGCAGTTGACCCAAGAGTACGAAGAGATAGGACAGACTAGAGATAATCCTCCATCACGTCATGCACATAGAATATAATAATTTATTCGGAGGTCCGCCGGCTCAATCCCATGGCGCAGCTGCCCGGAGGATAATCCCCTCCCATCAAGGCCAACCGTCTAATGTGTGGACATGTCCACCCACATGCGATAGGCCGAAGTTGGAGGAGCCTCACACCGAAGCCGACCTCGCCACACACGAACCACCTTCCATCATCTTGAGTAATTCTGTCTATAGTACTCGAGTTGTCCCCGAGTATATTGATAATGTTAAAACAGATGTTTTTCTGTTGCAATAGTCTGATAAATTTTTCCTGTGTTGATTGCATCTGTGACCGCAAATGTTCTGTTGTTATTTCTTGGCATTGTTGACATGTGGGTGGGAAGGTTGTGTTGCTTCCTGTGGACGATAAATGTAGAGTTCATTGTGAGGCGGACCAGCACGACCTCCTCTCTTCTGTTCTTGCAGCATGAGGTCGACCAATCCGCCACTACCTACTTGTATTTCCTGTTGATGGTCAGGTCGGTTCACTGACTCTGCCACATATGATAGATTGATGTCTTCCCCAAGGAAAGGCAGGACCCCAGCTCCCGAGGGATCGGAACCACCTCCTCGTGTTCTGAGGTCGACGTAGCTAAGCTGTCTGCCTGATCATTGCTGTATGTATTGCAATGACCCGCCAGACACCCACGTCAAGATGATATCTTTTCCACATGAATGAAGTATATCAATAATATTGCCTTGTAATTCACAGGACTCTGTATATTAAGAGCCTCTTGCTTTAAAAACAAAAAGAATCGGAAAAAAAATTATTACTCTATTGTGAAATGAATTAATTATGTAGATTACAGCTCGATCAATAGTAAACAATTCAGCACATAATACATATGTATGGTTCGGCAAGCAGTATCTGAGTGCACACTCCATCGACCACACACTTGCACCCACATTCATCCGTCTTGGAACCATCAGTGGTAGATGTAACCCAACCTAACCTAACCATCAGTGTAGATGTAACCCAACCTAACCTAACCATCAGTGTAGATGTAACCCAACCTAACCTAACCATCAGTGTAGATGTAACCCAACCTAACCTAACCATCAGTGTAGATGCAAATTCGTCATGTGTTTCTCTTCTTAACCAAATAGATGGTATAAGGCTTGGCTTCCTGTTCTGTGTGGTCAGGCCGACACTTAACATTTCCTCTCGCCACCATTTGGAGAGAGAGAGTTCTTCACCACACACGTGTTACACAAGTGTTAGGCAGGTGTCAGGGTAACATGTGCGCAGCTCACATATGTGTCATCAGGTGTGGTTTATATATATGAACTTCTCTTGGTCTCACACGAGCAACCCGGTTATGATATATTCATCAAATTCAACACGAGCGGTTGAATCCTCATTGCATTATGATTAACGTGTTTAGATTATATTGGTTTAGGTTTGAAATCAATCCAGTTCCGTTAGTGAAGGATTACATGGAAGTTTTGTTACACTGTACAGTGTTGTGGTTTCATTCCTCATGACACGTTAAGCATTATGAGCCGCCTGGTAGTTCCATCTGAAGTAAAATGTTTAGTATTTTTAACCACTCGAGTTTGTGCACAACGATGCGACCCCTGAGCACGATGATACGACTAGCACGACAATATAACCCTTAGGCACGATAGCCTAGCCTTTGCCTCAACTCTTAAGGGTCAGATCACTGATCAGGCCATTACACCCAAGGGTTATACCGTCGTGCATTAGGGTCGTATGGTCGTACTTAAGGGTCGTGTCTCTGTACTCAAGGGGTCAGCAAACATAGATGATTATAGATAAGATCTGAGGGACGATCTCTACTATAAGCTAAGTACAAATGTACTCCAGACGTTGTACAGATGTACCCTTATCCAGGGCAGAGTAGTATATTGTTACTTTTGTTTCTTCCTCAGTTAGTTTATTTGGCTGTAATTAATGCGATAATGGCACGTGATATCAGGGAGTGTTGTCATGTCTGTATGCTGGAAATAGTAGGGTTTGGGCAAGGGTTAGCGGTTTGCATGCGTGTTCCTGATCAGGGCTGTGGAACATACATTGCTAACTCTGGAAACTTTTTAGTAATTCAGTGGAAGTGAATTAACTCTCTCTCTCTCTCTCTCTCTCTCTCTCTCTCTCTCTCTCTCTCTCTCTCTCTCTCTCTCTTTCTCTTTCAGGCACCAGTCATGGATGCACAATCCACTACTTCGTCATGTTAGCACGTTTGTTTTGACAACGTTTTATGAAACAAACCTCCGCCCTGATCCAACGTTTCCCTGTTGGGTAGAAAACCCTATTCCCTGGTCAAGTGTTTCCCTAAAGGGCACATTCGTCAGCCCAGGTCAGACACTTCTCTGTAGGTTAGAAACCTCAGTCCTTGACCAAACGTTTATCTGAAAGATGAACAAACGTTAGTCCTGATGGTCAAACTTTTCTCTAGGATCACACGTTTTTGGATCTTGATTTGTAGATAGAAAAGCTTTCAGAATTTCCTTCATCAGATCTCGTATGGTTGACTGATGATCGTGGTTGACTGATGATTGTGGTTGATTGATGATTGTGGATGATTGTGGTTGACTGATGATTGTGGTTGACTGATGATTGTGGATGACTGATGATTGTGGTTGACTGATGATTGTGGTTGACTGATGATCGTGGTTGACTGATGATTGTGGTTGATTGATGATTGTGGATGATCGTGGTTGACTGATGATTGTGGTTGACTGATGATTGTGGATGACTGATGATTGTGGTTGACTGATGATTGTGGTTGACTGATGATTGTGGTTGACTGATGATTGTGGTTGACTAATGATTGTGGTTGACTGATGATTGTGGTTGACTGATGATCGTGGTTGACTGATGATCATGGTTGGTTTTAGGAGCTTAGATGTAGGATGTGTTGACGTCATTGGTGCTGGGGGAGGAATCCGTCGATGCTTGGGACGTCGAAGTCTGGACGATCCTGGGAAGTGCGACCGAGGATGCAGATGTGAACTTGGTGTGATCCATGATTAATGTGGAGGAGGGAAGAACATTAGGGGCTTTCACACGCCCATGAAATGTGAATGGGATAGATCCCGGGGTGTCACATGCATCGGTGTGTTGGATGGACCTGCAGGATCTCTCCCATGCACCGACAGCATGGGAAGGACCTGAAGGATCGCTCCCATGCAACCCTGCCTCACATACCTCTACGGCCTTCCCTCACCCATGCTGACGTCACCATCATCAACATACTCTCCCATGATAACGTAATTGCACCTGACACTCCCATGCCAATATCAGCAACCCTCACCCCCCATGTTAACGTTACTCCCACCTGCAAACTTCTCCTGCAAACCCTGCCATCACCAACACGATTCCCCACGCTAACACAACGTGGGAGGGGGGGGGGGTAATTGACCCCCAAACTAATTTTCTCGCCGCCTCCACAAAAAAATATAAGGTCGGCTTTTAAAGTCGCGATGCTTGCGAGGTTGAAGGTAGGTAAGATCAGAAGAGACTGAGAGGCTTTAGGTAAGATACGAAGTAGTTGGAAGATTGTAGGTAAGATTCGAAGTAGCGAGAGGGTTGTAGGTAAGATACGAAGTGGCTGGAAGGTTGTACGTAAGTTGTAGAGTCCCTGGGAGGTTGCAGAGACCAGAGGTGTAATTAACCTGTTGGTGACGACCTGGCTCGTATGGTGAGTGTTTCTGATATTTGTTGTTTTGCTTCGGTTATTTACCAATGAATTATCAGTTCGTCATTTATTTCATCTTTTATTAACGTTTTGTACAAGGCTTGTACAGGTGATTAAAGTTAGTGGGTCATTCGGTAGTCAGTGATTGGTTGCCATAAGTCTTTTAACTAGCTATATATATATATATATATATATATATATATATATATATATATATATATATATATATATATATATATAATTACTTTACTTTTTATTACTCTATTGAAGAAAAAATTAAATGCGAGGGGGCTGGTCTATTATACGCTGTTTGCCGACAATAATAATGATTAATGTCTTACCTGATCTACATTCCCGACTTGTCGAGGTAGCGTCAGGAAACATGGGCCTCATGACACAAGTCCACTTGACTTGTTATGTACATTATGCTGGAACCTGACCTAACCTAACCTGACCTGACCTGCTACGGTAGAGCCTCACAGACTATATATAACCTGGTTCAGCCCATCATCAGCACGTCGCCCCCCATATAGCAATACATAGATTAATTAGAATCCTCGGAATTATTGATAAGGTTAAGAGAAAATGTAAATTAATAGAAAAAGCAGAGTAACTCAAAACATGAAATGACAGAGCATATATAGGTAGGTATGCAGGAGAAGCTGCGTGTCCCACATTTAATTATGTTTTATAATAAGTCTCGAGGTGGAGTAATGACCAGACGGATAAAACTTGGGGATTTTGCTCATTAATAAGCTCCTCCTCGTGGAGAGGCTGATGAGTTAGTGGTGAAGAATCATACTGGTTATATCGGTGTGTGTGTGTGTGTGTGTGTGTGTGTGTGTGTGTGTGTGTGTGTGTGTGTGAGGAATCAGGTTTGGTTGACAACCTCACATGTTTACTGTACTTGGTGATGAACTGCTGTGTCCGCTGATGCTGTGAACTGATGTTTGCTGTGTGTAGCAATGCTGTGAGCTGTGTTGAGTATACAGTGTTGCTGTGAAGCTGTATCTAGCTTTCTTACAGAGACCATTCTCTCTCTCTCTCTCTCTCTCTCTCTCTCTCTCTCTCTCTCTCTCTCTCTCTCTCTCTCTCTCTCTCTCTCTCTTTCTCTCTCTTTCTCTCTCTCTCTCTCTCATTAGGTCGTTGTGGGCCAAGAAAGAAGACATGGAATCATTGTCTCATTTTCGGGGAAGATTTTCTCATGAATTTTGTGTTTGTGTGTGTGTGTTGCTCAGTACGCGTCTTGGCGTATATCATGACCTGTCCAGGTAATGATCTATATCAGTATATATACATCTAGTTTATATTATACATTACACTGTGTATACTATGATGAATGATTAACTAAGGATTTGATGCAGCAAACCTCTTCGAATTTTAGCGAGTGTTACCTTTAGCGATGCTGGTATGCGTCGCAGAATTAATTCACCATCAAATATGGCCCCGAGACCCCACTTAGAATAAGCCAATCAGAGGCGCCTTGCCCTGCAGCCCTCCTCTGATTGAGTGGTCGGCACGGCTTGTTTGTGTCGTCATTTGACCTCTGAGAAAATTGGCCTTTTCTTTCAGTCCAGGTGAATGAATTAAGTCCTTGTGTACGACGGTACGACCCTTGTGTACGACGGTGCGACCATTGAGCACGACGGTACGACCCTTGAGCACGACGGTACGACCCTTGTGCACGACGGTACGACCCTGATTATGCCACCATACCCAGGGGTCGTGCCAGTGTTATCATACCATCGTGGTCACGGGTCGTAACGTGCTCAAGAGGTCAAAAGGTCGTGACCTTTGCTGGTGTAGCGAAGACTTCTCTCCTACACACGACCGGTTTTCAACCCGACCGGCGTTGTCACGTATATGCAAATTAGATGCAAATAATTTGTGTAAATATCTGAAGGACATAAGATCTTACATATAATTACACCAACTTTTCACAAGGATTTTGAGCGTAGTTTGAAAGCATTTCAGTTTAGAATTATATACAAGAGTTTTTTGCCTCAGAATAGTTTAATGAATTTGTTAGTTCAAGTTTCAGTGTATCGATAGATAGGATCGTAGGGGATGTATATGTAGATCATCTCTAGTGTGACGCTTTAAGCCCTTGAGCACAATGGTACGACTCAAGCACGACGGTACGACCCTTGACCACGACGATACGACCCCTAAGTACGATGGTATTACCCTTGACTACCTTCCTTAAGTATATTGGTTTTACTTTTGAGACGACCTGTGAGGTTATTGTTAAAGGCCAAACCATCATTTCCAAAGGTCGCACTGTTTTCCTTCATTCGGTAAGTCGTGCTTAAAGTTCGTACCGTCGTGCTGAACGGTCATACCGTCGTGCTGAACGGTCGTACCGTCGTGCTCAAGGGTCGTACCGTCGTGCTCAAGAGTCGTACCGTCGTGCTGAAGGGTCGTGCCTTCTTTCTCAAAGGTTCTGCTTTTGTGTTTAAGATGGAGTTTCTTTTGACCTATTCAAAAGGGACTTTTTTCTTGTGTGTACATTTTGATGCAAGTAGAAACCCGGTGTGCCAGATGTTTTAATCGAGTGAGATGTTTGGGAAGGCAAAGGATTTGCTTGCTTTTGAATGTTCACTTTTTCTCTATTGAAATTTCCTTTTAGAAACTCCCTAGACTCTTTATCCTTGTCTGTGCGCTGTGTTGTCTGTAAAGCAAGTATTTGTATATGTCTAAACTTTTATCACGTCAACATTGTCAAATGAGTATCTTCACGTATAAACATCCTGTGCGCAACATTAGTCATCCGAGCGTCACTGCATTTCTAGCTGTACTCTCTGTGCTGATGGTTATATGAATTACATGTATTACGAGTATCTGTGTATTATGTAAACATTTCTTGGGTCAGTAGTTACAAGGAACATAATTGTTCGTAGTCATACAAATGTGAAGTTGTCATACGAGTCTGTACTTTCACAGTCGGACGGGTAACTCGCTACGCTCGTATCCCAATAACGGATGGATCCGGACTCGCATGACAATATATGCCTGGGCCTCCAGAACGAACATAAATTCAGGAATATATCCTTGCGGCGACATAAACTACATATTTCCATTTCCTGTATTTCACGCTTTCGATGAATTGCGACACCATCTTGCCTCCTAAAAGTTAATGTTGTGTGTAGGAAGCGACGTGGTGTCATCGTACGTTTGGTAGCCTCGCTGGGCTTGATACGGTATCGGATTTTTTATTCGCCTTTCCCACCCCTCTAGAAAACAAGGAAGTATATGTAGTCAGCCGTTATATCATAATCTCAAAAGATTTAACAGAGTTCATGCATTAGGTGAAGTTAATGTAAGGGTAAAATCAGCGTACTTTAGAATGAAAATATAGGAGTCGTTGTACACTGTGCAAAAGTTAATGCATGAAATGGGTGAAGTATCGTTCTTCAGGGGTTTAGTTAGTGAATGTGGGGGCTAACGTATTGCACCAATGAGAGATGTTATATAGATCTATGGGATCAAGATAACGAAACAGATGGATATACATAACAATGGGCAAGGCAGACATACAATATGCCAGAGTCTTTATTCACCGTACAATATGGGTTCTCATCATTTGGAGTAAACTAATATTTGAAAGATGTAAAAGTGATTGTAGGAAAGCATTTAATAGACTCAGAATCCTGCTACTCAAAAGGTTGTGTCATCGGATAAATGAGTGAAAACCTGCATCAGAGATTCTTCACACATTAACACTTCAGGTATCGCACAAGGAAATTATCGTACATAAGACCTTAAGTTAACGTACAAGAGCGAGTATCATTCGCATTACTGCTTTTGATAAAGCATAGTTCTCTTATCTATGTCCAGTTGAAGAAATGGATGGGAGTTCGTGAAGCTCATACAGACGAGTTATGAAGTAGAAGTTGTGAGGGTATATAGTGGGTGATGTGGCGCCCCGCAGATAAAGACGTTGGTCCGAACGTTCCTTGATGGTGGAGGTGTTGGGTGAGGGGAGTAATGCAAGGTGTAACCAGATATGGAAGCTCGGAAGAAAATGATTATATTTGTACAGAGAGAGAGAGAGAGAGAGAGAGAGAGAGAGAGAGAGAGAGAGAGAGAGAGAGAGAGAGAGAGAGAGAGAGAGATTGCCACCCTACTTAAGAACTAATGAATGGTGAACATTTGAGCAGAGTTCTTAAGAGCTGCTGGTGTATTATTTATTGATGTTGGTATCACTGGCAAGTTTATTGTGCTCCCATTCTCATCCCGTGAGCGGTAGCGCAAAAGAAGGCTGTCCTACTTCTCTGGTAACTCTAGACCACCTGTAGACCACCTGTAGACCGCTTGTAGACCACCTGTAGACCGCTTGTAGACCACCAAGAAGAGAGACCTCGGTCTTGGCAGCCCGACATCATGAGCAGGCAGGGTGAGCGCCCCTCAGGCCCACGCACGCCACACCAGCTGCACGCTTGCATGGCTTCCCTCGGGTCATATGTGCGGGGTGACCCCCTCCCTCACTCTCTACATCTTTCCTTGTTTGCTTCACGTTTGACAGTCGTTACCGTAGCCTCTACCACTACCCCCCCCCCCCTCTCTACTGTGCTCCTCCGGCCGTAACCAGGCCCGGGGGCCAGTGATACACGTGGGTTACCCACTGATCACAAGCGACCCACTGAGAAGCCAGTGTTTCCCACGGAGACCTTGATATAATTTGCATACGACGCAACGTAACACAATGTAAATACATAATCTCCAAAGTTTGCGGGAGATGAATTTATCTGTGAGAAGATGTATCCTACCTCACAAGTTGAGCAGGAGTTTCTGTTGTTGTTATAGCATTATTCTTATAAAAGTCATTTTGTTACATTAGAAAACGGGTGACAGGTTTCCTCGCAACTGTTTAAATTACCATACTTCTTCCAGACGAGCTGGAGGTGATGGTTCCAGACGAAGCTATCTGTAGCTAATTACCATAAAAATTACATACATAATTACCCCACCAGCCCTACCCTAGAGAGGGGCACCATCTCCCCCCCCCCTCACCCTCAGTGTTGCCATATAAGGTTCCTGTAAATTAAGAAACTTTAGATTTTGTAGTGTAGGAAGTTAAGTGGTTTGTTAATTAGAATGGTCTATAATTACTCCATTAATTACTTATAGGAGAGCGTTTAATTGCTCTACGAAACCGTTATTTGGCTTCCTTAATTGTTTACATGTAAACAATGAGTTCGATAGGTCCCGTATGTAGTGCCAGCTGAGCGGGACGCTACGCATGCGTACAACGACAAGTTACGTAACAACACGACCTGACCTGATGAAGTCGGGGTGGGGGGGGGGGGGGTTCCCAGGTAATAGTAGTTGTAAGTCCTGACTGGCCATGACTACGTTCATAGTACATTACATTATAACCTTCATACATCTTGTGACGTAGTACAGACAAACAGGTCAGAATGTTTACAAGAAACATCTTGAAATTGTCTTCCTGGTTGACTGCTTTCATGTGATGACGTCATTACAAGGAGGAGGTTAACCCAGTAACAAGTATGACCAGTTTGATGATGACGCCTCCTGTGTAGCTGTGTACATCCTTCACAGGTTGACGCTCCGACCTACACCAGACTATGTGGTAATGATTCATTAAGGAAATGGTTAAGTTACTTCACGAGAAACATGAGAAAATGATATGCTCACAATGTTAGCTAAATATACAGTTATTCTGCTTACGTTCATATAACTTTGTCCATCTAAAGAATATCAACCTTTTTCATTCTTTTTTGTTGATATGAAGGTCTGCAAGAACTGTGTAAAAATGTTTTTAATAGGAATATATATATATATATATATATATATATATATATATATATATATATATATATATATATATATATATATATATATATATATATATATATGTTCATTGCTTAGAAAAACACTATCGTTGTTCTTACGTCAATGTATTTTTCTTTGTTTAAACTACGGTTTATATTCATGAAGTGATGATAAGGTTAATAAAGATCAAAGGAGGAAGAAATCTTCAGGTAACAATGAATGCAAAAATATTCCCGGAATATTGAATACATTAAACATTTGTCTGTTGGCTTTCCACTGCTTTAATACATTCAGATCTTTTTATTTCATTTCAGAATGTGTTTTTCAAACTAAGAGAATGAATATGAAGCTTGCAACACTCTGCAAAATAGAAAATGAATAATGAGGTCAGAGAGAACATGACGGCGTGTGCGTGACTTATCTGCCAGACTGGAGGCGGAACTATCCCAGGCAAATTATATTTTGCAACCTTTGTTCTCGCCAATATTTTTTTTACGTTTCACGTCTGAGTTTAGTAGATGATAGAATTACAGTGTACTGGAAACAAGGGGGAAGAAAAGTGAAAAATTTTTTTCTTCCGTCGGTGTAAGGTTGTGGTCATAACCCGTGACTTATCTTCCTAGATCTTCCCGCCAAATTGTCCCGCAGTACGACGCGCCAGGGAGCCAGCCGTCAAGGGCTTAACTTTTAATATATTCCCAAGATTGTACATTTGGGGTTTATGCTGGGATTATATATCAAAGGAAAGTACCGTTGAGCCCTGAAGTTTATTTGCGTTTGATATAAACATAGATGAAATGAAACCACGGAAGTGTACGTAGCCAGAGTTGAGATAATTACACTGTGGAGCTGTAAGGACGGTGATACATAAGCTTGGCAACCATGACTCCGCCCTTACTGCACTCTCGCCGCCAGCAAACCTTGGCTTCCTCCGCCCGACGCATCTACTCTGCCCTGGTCAGAACGCGACCTTTCTCACCTCAGAACCGTCGCACCACTGCCCCGCCCACGCCCACGCCTGGTATATGGGGCGACTGTGGGCGTGGCCTCGGGGTGCTCGTGTATCGAAGTGTGGGGCTGTGGGCGGTTCTGGGCGTGGCCTACGTGGTGGGCATCGTAGCTGGACCAATAGCAGGCCCCGCTGTGTCCTCTTCCCTGCTGGTAGCTGCCGTGACGTCACTACTAACAGGTTAGTTCTTACTTCTGATTGGTTAGCTCTTATAAGGTCGCTAATTTATACAGTTTTGATTTGTGGAGAATCTCTGATGTCATATAGCTGTCATCTATGGCATTACGCTTTTATCATGAGTGAATTATGAGAGTAACCTGTCTGAGATTTGTACTAAAACACTGGTTTCCCTTACATACAAGCAGTTATCGACCTATAGTGACAGTTTCATGTAGAGAACGACCTAATGGCCTCGTTTTGCGGGGGTCACGTACAGCTGACACATTCAGATTGACCACTGTGGCTCTGAGGATGACACGCCCAGTCACCACAGTCCAGCCACACGTGGTCAACATGACCAGGTGTGGTGGCAAGAGCAGCACACGAGGTCAACAGCCCTTGTCAGCTTGTACCAATTCTGGCAACTTTTAAGGAGGAAAACCTTTTTCCTACATCACTACAGTACTGTATAATCATCACCACAGTATTGTATCATTACTACAATACTATATTATAACCACCACAGTATTATATCATCACTACAATACTGTATAATCATCACCACAGTATTGTATCATTACTACAATACTATATTATAACCACCACAGTATTATATCATCACTACAATACTGTATAATCATCACCACAGTATTGTATCATCATTACAATACTGTATAATCATCACAGTATTGTATCATCACTACAGTACTGTATTTTGACGAACACAGTATTGTATCATCACTACAATACTGTATTATCACCACAACTTTCTATGACGTCATCATACATTAGCCACCTTGAGTGTAGTGTTGTTGGCCCACCAATACTGGGGCAGAGAGCGTGATGATCGGCTAGGGCCGCCCACAGGCATATAAATGCCCGTATTAGGATTTAAATCACTGAACGCTTGTTGGCAACACCTCCTCATTTGCATACAAGAGGTGTTATAAAGATAACGGATCTGCTTAATATACGGTTGATGCTTTATATATTGTCCAAGCTTAGTTTATATACAACAGATGACCTGAAGTAGGGTGGTGGTGGGTCTTGTGTCAGGTCACACTCCACGTGACCTGTAGTCCGGTGGTGGTGGGTCTTGTGTCAGGTCACACTCCACGTGACCTGTACTAGGGTGGTGGTGGGTCTTGTGTCAGGTCACACTCCACGTGACCTGTCTTGCTCGCAGGTCAGTAGGATCTTGCCCTGGACCCTTAACGTTATAGCTGGACCCTTATGGTCGTAAACTCATATATTATATGCCCAACACCTTATATATTATAACATATACCTTAGCTCTGATATAGCAGCACTTAACGCCCTCCAGCCAGTGTGCCAGCGTCAGGTGACGCAGCCAGTGTGCCAGCGTCAGGTGACGCAGCCAGTGTGCCAGCGTCAGGTGACGCAGCCAGTGTGCCAGCGTCAGGTGACGCAGCCAGTGTGCCAGCGTCAGGTGACGCAGCCAGTGTGCCAGCGTCAGGTGACGCAGGCAGTGTGCCAACGTCAGGTGACGCACCCAGTGTGCCAGCGTCAGGTGACGCAGCCAGTGTGCCAACGTCAGGTGACGCAGCCAGTGTGCCAGCGTCAGGTGACGCAGCCACGGGCCTGAAGCCATCAAGGGAAGCCCTACACCTGTGACTACAGCTGGCGATCAGGGTCAACCAGCCAGCTGGTGCGGATACAGAGACCAAGGAACCACCTGGGGCACTGGTGTAGTGGGTGGACCAGCTGGTGGAGTTAGAGGACCACCTGGGGCACTGGTGTAGTGGTTGGACCAGCTGATGGAGTTAGAGGACCACCTGGGGCACTGGTGTAGTGGGTGAGCCAGCTGGGCGAGACAGAGGACCACCTGGAGCACTAGTGTAGAGGGTGGACCAGCTGAGGACATCAGTACATTGTCCCGCCCGTCCGGATACCTCTGGTCATGAGGTGGTCTGTGGTGATGAAGGTCAGGTCTCTGGTGTGGTCTGTGGTGATGAAGGTCAGGTCTCTGGTGTGGTCTGTGGTGATGAAGGTCAGGTCTCTGGTGTGGTCTGTGGTGATGAAGGTCAGGTCTTTGGTGTGGTCTGTGGGGATGAAGGCCAGGTCTCTGGTGTGGTCTGTGGTGATGAAGGTCAGGTCTTTGGTGTGGTCTGTGGTGATGAAGGCCAGGTCTCTGGTCGTGGCTGTGCTGTACAAGGTCACATATTGATGTGTAAGGCCATCTCGCGAGGCCAGAGTCCTCGTTCTCTTGTCTCAAGTAGTTAAGTACACTTATGTAAGAATATCTCATTCACAGCAGGAGGCGCGTCGCCCTTCCTCACACACACATCATTGTCTTCCTTCAGCAGGAACCATCGAAGGATCGACCCAGGCCAGTATCCTCCTGCCTCCTGTAGCATTACATCCTTTGCCATGTTGACCTGAGCTGACCTGGTCGTGCACTGGAGGACGTGACTACGTTTTCCAAGTGTTTATTTTGTAATATTCCATGTTTACCTGTGAGTGTGTTGTGAAGTGGATGATCCAGAGCTCTGGAGAGATTCCAGGATTCCAGGTTCCAGCTGGGCTCATGACTCGTAGGATGTGAGGACAATTTTGTGTCTTCCTTCTTCCTGTGTGGCAGGAGCACGGATCTACCACCTCCTCAGGTGTGTGTACACCTGACGCCTCAAGGAACCAGGCTTATACGAACACGTTTATATATATATATATATATATATATATATATATATATATATATATATATATATATATATATATATATATTAGCGCGTGTCCCTACCTTCTGGCATGCATGCACATGCACATTCGAACTCCGTAATTTGGTCGCTCTACGACCCATTTTCTTGCCTATTCCGGTGCCAATTTGACCAGGAACCTTCCCAATTAAAAGATAATTGGGATATGATTGTTGAAAGATCAGGTGGGGGTTGTGGTGGCTAGAGGGAAGATTTTGTTAATAGTAATGGTGTTGTCAGACCACACTGGTGTCAGGGTTGTAGATACAGTGTTGGCAGAAGCGATGCTGGAGGGAAGGTTGTGTACCAGGTGTTCTAGTCATGGGTCGTCCACCTCTATGTGATGTGGGAAGACATTCGTGAACAACACAACACAACACACGACTTGAAGGCAACACTCTTTTGTGAGATCAATATTAGTTTTCCTGGTGTGTTGATTGACACAAAAGCTAATTAGTATCATTGGTTTACCAAGAACTGATATTCGTTATAATTATTCATGATAATGCTTTAATTACCTTAAACTACCTTTGTTCGTTAACATCAACTTTTAAGTCTTAATAACAGATTTTGTAAAGTTGTGACCATATTATCAAAACTATTAAAAGTTTTTAAAATAAAAGCTTTTTGAACCAGAAAATCATTAATGGAATTCTATCATATTTATTTGTTGTAATTTGCTTTTTGTTGTTGCCATATCTGTCATTATATCTGATGACGACACTAATTATGTGGGTCATTACTGGTGGGTCTCGTGTTAATCATAGTTTTGTTACTTTGTGACGTCAGTCAGTTTGGTCATGAGATGCCTTAAGTCCCGTAGGGAAAGTATTGACCTCGCCATGATGTCTTGACGTCCTGGCCTGGTGACCATCAGGGAGAGAGAGAGAGAGAGACGGGGAGGGGGGGGGGGGGGGCAAAAATGAGAGCTTTCGGCCAGTTCGTGTTTTTGGCCGAGCAGGAGGAGGAAGGGAGAGTGGTGGTAGGGTTTGGTGGGTGGTGGGGCCTGGGAGAGTGATGAGGCTGGGAGAGTGGTGGGGTTGGGAGAGGTCGTGTTGATGAGAGTGCTGGCCTTGGACCCTGGCTAGATAATGACGTGGACGGAATTTGTTGCTTGTTGGATATTTGGAACTGTGGCGCATGTTGACAGTTGACGACATGTTCGACTGTTTCGTCAGCAGGGTTTCGACGCCGCTTTGATGGGGGTTCAATACAGTGTCGTCAGGGTGTTTGATGCAGTTTCATCAGGGGCTCGATTCAGCTTCGTTAGGAGGTTTGACACTGCTCTATCAAGGAATTCGACTGATTTATCCGTGAGTTCGTTACAGCTTCGTCAGGGGCTCGATTCAGCATTGTCAGGACATTCGAGACTGCTTCTTAAGAGGCTTTGAAGCACTTGTGTTAAGGAATTGACTGCTTTATCAAAGAATTCGATACAGTCTTGTCAAGAGGTTCGATACAGCTTCGTCAGGGTGTTCAACATGGCTTCGTCAGGTTGTTTGACACCACACTGTCAGTGTCTCTGATTCCGTTTGCCGAGTGGTTCGACGCAGCTTCCTTGGGGGATCGACACAGCTGCTTCAAAGTGTTCGACACATCGTCGTCGGGTATCCGACAGAGATTCTTCAAAGGGTTGGAAGCAGCTTCGTCAGTTGGTTCGAATTACCTTAGCTAAAGGGCTCGAAATACTTAGTCAGAGGAGTCGAAACAACTGCTTCAACGGGGGTTAGAGATTTCCAGCGTCGAGGTGACTATCGTAGTTGGTGTGGAGGATATTCAGGTCGCGTCGAATGCTTGACTTTGATTAAGATTTTGTTTGTGGTAGGTATTCTGATTGTGGCGAATATTTGGATTGGCTGGGGTGAATATTTGGGTGGCCTCCTGTGGGTCGATGGCTGGGAGTGGCTGGAAGATATTCTGCTTAGGTCCAATGCTGGGGATCAAGATCTTAGGTTCGATCCTGAAGCCAATATTCTGATTCGGTTGTGTTGAATACTAAGGTGAGGCTTCTGTTGTTTCCCTCAGGCCATGTCCACCTCCACACATACTAGAGCCCATATCCACCCTCTCCAGTACTAGGGCCCATGTCCACCCCTTTCCCATAATGGGGCCCATGTCCACCCCTCTCTCATAATGGGGCCTGTATCCACTCCCCTCCCTTGCTGGAGTTATGCGCGCTGGAAAATGTCACTGTTATTACAAAGATGGTGATGACGATACGAGAAAAACAGGAGAGAAACGTTGTACCCAAATAAAGTAATTGAGGAAGATGCCAAACTGTATACATGAGAGAGGGTTGGAAAAATAAGGACCGTTTTAGTTAGAATAATGGTAAGGTGGGAAGTGGGGTTCATGACCTCCCGCTGACCCGAGACTTAGCCAGGTTGGGAGGGGATTGGGGGGATCGACCAAGAAAGAAGGGGTATATATTATGTGGGGTGTTCAGAACCACTTTTTCTTTCATTAGTGTCTACATCTATCCATTTATTCATATATCTATACAACCATATATTTGTTTCTCCCGCAACCTTTCAAACAGATTAGTGTTACCTAATACTTGTCCAGCTCTGTTTAACTACGAATTAGTTATTCTCTCTCAACACCGCAGTATGTTCCAGTCTGTCTGTTTGTGTGTATGTGGCACTGTGGTGCTGCTGTTCTGGCCCTTACGACACAGACGGGGTCAGGCCCTGCGGTATGTTCCACAGACGTGACACAGACACCAGCAAGAAGACCTACAATTCCATCCACACATTTCAAGCCATATTTGTTTTCATAACTATTTTCCATAGTGGGCTGGACGGAACAAGACATTCCCCGTTGATACTCGCTAATGAACTTATCATCACAGAATGTATTGGTCACGACCTAGAATGTACTTGTCTTTAGTTGAACTGTATTATAAGATAAAGTGGTCGATAATCTTAAATAGTATAAAGAGATAGAGTCACAGGGTAGTACTTTTTTATGCTGAAGGTTCAAGTTCACATCAAGGCTGGGCCGTAATTGAAATATAGAAAGAATTATGAAGAGGAAAAAGAAAAGACAAAGGGAAAGTATTTACGAATTTTGAAGAAGTGAAAAACCTATCTTCTGATATTTACCAGGTCATAGCTATTGTGAAGGACATGAGAAGGTAGAGTGTTCCAAAGTTTTGACATGTAGGGGAAGAAGCAGGTTTCAAAACGACCCATCTTTGAGTTGCCGATGGCCACACAGTAATCATGTGACGCAGCAGCTTGCCGAGTATTGCGTGTTCTAGCTAGTGATGTGGGCACACGTCAAACAGTAGTGTACATGGGTACATAGGAAGAAATTATATTTTCTAAGGCTTATCCCTAGATGTGGTGGACATGTCACGCTTATGAATTGCAGGGGTTTCGAACCCTGCTATCGAGAATTTCCATGCGGAAATACAGCCAATCACGGACTCTTCAGACGTCTTATTCGATGATTGAATCAGGGGACCAGGGTTCGAAGGTATGGTAACACGTGACGGTTGGTTTCAGTCAACAGATCTCTTCCCATATTTTGTCTCAGAAAACGGGGGTGATTAGATGAGAGGGGCGGAGACTTATCTCAGATCTCTAACTTTCTGGAACTTGTCAGGAACTTGTGGCAGGCGTTGACAGCGGGAGGCATCAACCACAGGTTCACCCTAATGGGATTCGACTCTGGAGCTGATTATGCTAAAGACTCAGGCGGCCAGTCAGCCAGATAGGGAGGCCCCCCTCCCACTCTAGACCCCTCATCCCCAGCCAGTCAGAGGCGAGGCGCCCCAGGTGGATCCTGACGGAGTCGTCGGCAATGTTCGCACTTGAGGGAGGGAGGAGCGCGTGACCTCTCCTGGAAGCCCCACCACCGTCCGTCTGGCCTCTCCTTCAGGCAATCCAGATCACTTACTGGAACACTGAAGGATGATCACAAACCCTGGCAACCTTAACTCCTCTTTTATGGATATATATATATATATATATATATATATATATATATATATATATATATATATATATATATATATATATATATATATATACACACACACACGGTGAAATCGTACCTCAGTAGGAGTTCGTACAATTCTATTTAACATGTAATTTTTCTGTACGTGGCACGACATGTTTCGTGGAGACAATCCACCTCATCATCAGGTGCCAGCACTAAACAAAGTTATTGAAATCCCAACATCACACTTGGCTCCTGCCGTCCAACACCAATCTTTCTAGGCCAAGCCCTGTCTGCCTTGCCTGGTCGTAACCACACATCCTGGTGGTACCACAGATTACCAGTATCAGGTCAGGTTTGTGTCTCTCACAAAAGGTTTGCAAAATCGATAACGGAATGTTTTCTCATAAAAGTTGGACTGCCTTCAATATTTTGTACACCTGATTGTGAGACACACTCAGAATACATTTTGTTACGAAGTTTTATTTGGCCAGTATTTTATGTTGTATATAACTCTATTGATTATAGAATACTGAACAACAGGAGAATAATACAGTGCTTGTGAAGTTAGACGATAAGATGGAGCTGTGAGGCTTTCGGTCACTGAGATATCTGAAGTTATCTATCGTGGGGTTAACATCTCCCAGGGAGACCATATCTATCTCCCTCTCCTAGGGAGACCTTATCTATCTCCCTCTCCTAGGGAGACCTTATCTATCTCCCTCTCCTAGGGAGATCTTATCTATCTCTCCGAGGGAGACCTTATCTATCTCCCTCTCCTAGGGAGACCTTATCTATCTCCCTCTCCTAGGGAGACCTTATCTATCTCCCTCTCCTAGGGAGACCTTATCTATCTCCCTCTCCTAGGGAGACCTTATCTATCTCCCTCTCCTAGGGAGACCTTATCTATCTCCCTCTCCTAGGGAGACCTTATCTATCTCCCTCTCCTAGGGAGACCTTATCTATCTCCCTCTCCCAGGGAGATCTTATCTATCTCCCTCTCCCAGGGAGATCTTATCTATCTCTCCGAGGGAGACCTTATCTATCTCCCTCTCCGAGGGAGACCTTATCTATCTCCCTCTCCCAGGGAGACCTTATCTATCTCCCTCTCCCAGGGAGACCTTATCTATCTCCCTCTCCCAGGGAGACCTTATCTATCTCCCTCTCCTAGGGAGACCTTATCTATCTCCCTCTCCTAGGGAGACCTTATCTATCTCCCTCTCCTAGGGAGACCTTATCTATCTCCCTCTCCTAGGGAGACCTTATCTATCTCCCTCTCCCAGGGAGATCTTATCTATCTCCCTCTCCCAGGGAGATCTTATCTATCTCTCCGAGGGAGACCTTATCTATCTCCCTCTCCCAGGGAGACCTTATCTATCTCCCTCTCCTAGGGAGACCTTATCTATCTCCCTCTCCCAGGGAGATCTTATCTATCTCCCTCTCCCAGGGAGATCTTATCTATCTCTCCGAGGGAGACCTTATCTATCTCCCTCTCCTAGGGAGACCTTATCTATCTCCCTCTCCCAGGGAGACCTTATCTATCTCCCTCTCCCAGGGAGACCTTATCTATCTCCCTCTCCTAGGGAGACCTTATCTATCTCCCTCTCCTAGGGAGACCTTATCTATCTCCCTCTCCCAGGGAGATCTTATCTATCTCCCTCTCCCAGAGAGATCTTATCTATCTCTCCGAGGGAGACCTTATCTATCTCCCTCTCCCAGGGAGACCTTATCTATCTCCCTCTCCCAGGGAGACCTTATCTATCTCCCTCTCCCAGGGAGACCTTATCTATCTCCCTCTCCCAGGGAGACCTTATCTATCTCCCTCTCCCAGGGAGACCTTATCTATCTCCCTCTCCTAGGGAGACCTTATCTATCTCCCTCTCCCAGGGAGACCTTATCTATCTCTCTCTCCCAGGGAGATCTTATCTATCTCCCTCTCCCAGGGAGATCTTATCTATCTCCCTCTCCCAGGGAGATCTTATCTATCTCCCTCTCCGAGGGAGACCTTATCTATCTTCCCTCTCCTAGGGAGACCTTATCTATCTCTCTCCCAGGGAGACCTTTCTATCTCCCTCTCCCAGGAGATCTTATCTATCTCTCGAGGGAGACCTTATCTATTCTCCCTCTCCCAGGGAGACCATATCTATCTCCTCTCTAGGGAGACCTTATCTATCTCCCTCTCCCAGGGAGACTTATCTATCTCCTCTCCCAGGGAGACCTTTCTATCTCCCTCTCCCAGGGAGACCATATCTATCTCCCTCTCCAGGGAGACCTTATCTAATCTCCCTCTCCTAGGGAGACCTTATTCTATCTCCCTCTCCTAGGGAGACTTATCTATCTCCTCTCTAGGGAGACCTTATTCTATCTCCCTCTCCTAGGGAAGACCTTATCTATCTCCTCTCTAGGGAGACCTTATCTAATCTCCCTCTCCTAGGGAGTCCTTATCTATCTCCCTCTCCTAGGGAGGACCTTATCTATCTCCCTCTCCAGGGAGATCTTATTATCTCCCTCTCCCAGGGAGGACCTTATCTATCTCCCTCTCCTGGGGAGGGGGGGGGGGGGGGGGGGGGGGGGGGGGGGGGGGGGGGGGGGGGGGGGGGGGGGGGGGGGGGGGGGGGGGGGGGGGGGGGGGGGGGGGGGGGGGGGGGGGGGGGGGGGGGGGGGGGGGGGGGGGGGGGGGGGGGGGGGGGGGGGGGGGGGGGGGGGGGGGGGGGGGGGGGGGGGGGGGGGGGGGGGGGGGGGGGGGGGGGGGGGGGGGGGGGGGGGGGGGGGGGGGGGGGGGGGGGGGGGGGGGGGGGGGGGGGGGGGGGGGGGGGGGGGGGGGGGGGGGGGGGGGGGGGGGGGGGGGGGGGGGGGGGGGGGGGGGGGGGGGGGGGGGGGGGGGGGGGGGGGGGGGGGGGGGGGGGGGGGGTTAGTGAAATATACATGATTAATTGGCCCTCTGATCACTGTAGGGTTATGATCTCGAGATACCAAAGGGAGAAGGGTCGACTGTTGTGGAGAATCAGGCGTTGTAGGAGTTCTTAGCTGGGGAGAAGGTCTGGGGTTGTGATCTGGGGAGGAGAGGGTCTGGGGTTGTAATCTGGGGAGGATATGGTGTCGGGTTGTAAGCTGGGGGAGAAGCCTTGGGGAGGAAGTAGCTTGAGGATTGGTTCATATTAGGATTAAGCTCCCTTTGTATACACCCGAGCCACCCTCCCTCCCCAAGCACTTCACAACCCTAGCCCACACCGCCACAACCTCCCACCCCGCCCACTAACCCCACCCTAACACAACATTAATCAGGCTTCCCAACACTGAGGGTTTCGCTGGGACCCCGACTCCCGCCCTGGGACGTCCGTTCCTTCTCTGGGACCTCACTCCCTCCCGGGTCTCCCCCGCTCGCTCCCTGGCACCCCAGCAGGCGCTGTGCCAGGTCTTAGTGTCACCTTGGCCGTCCCTCAGATGACCACACTCCTGGAAACCTCTCATGGAAACCCTTCCTGATGACCCTTTCTGGAAACACATCCCGGAAACGTCTTTAGAAAACCCCTTTTGGGAAATCTTCTGTGGAAAACCCTTCTTAAAAATTCTGGAAATCTTTTTGGAAACCTTGAAACCTCTTCTGGATGCTCCTCTTGGAAACCTCCATTTGGAGACGTTTCCAGGAAATCTTTACCTTCATAACTGGAACTTCTCCAGGTGAAGTCTCAAATTTTCTTTACCCAACATTTTGGAGTTGTTATTCGTAAAGGTCTTTCTTCTCGTGTCTCAAGGTCTCCCGTACCGTAGTCTGAAGACGGTAGGTCGAGGGAGGAGAGAGGTACACGGTACACCGCTGTGAGAGGAGAGAGGTACACGGTACACGGCTGTAGGAGGAGAGAGGTACATGGTACACGGCTGTGGGAGGAGAGAGGTACACGGTACACGGCTGTGGGAGGAGAGAGGTACACGGTACACTGCTGTGGGAGGAGAGAGGTACACGGTACACCGCTGTGAGAGGAGAGAGGTACACGGTACACTGCTGTGGGAGGAGAGAGGTACACGGTACACTGCTGTGAGAGGAGAGAGGTACACGGTACACGGCTGTGGGAGGAGAGAGGTACACGGTACACTGCTGTGAGAGGAGAGAGGTACACGGTACACGGCTGTCAGATGACCTGGAAATTAAAATGGCAGACAGGAAATTGAGCTGGAACATCCGGAAAAGACATGAATAGATTAAAAAGAAAATTAATGATTATTTTCCTTTAGATTGCCGTAAATGAACAGATAATGCTGCCTTGGTTGAGGTAATTTAGCGAACTACCACATCTAACTACAGCAATACATGGACACGGTATCTTTGATTACAGCTTGTGTGTGTGTGTGTCTGTGTGTGTGTGTGTGTGTGTTGTGTGTGTGTGTGTGTGTGTGTGTGTGTGTGTGTGTAACAAGTAGACCAGTTGATTAATTTGATCGAACACTTGCCTTGATCATTGTGTTAATATTGTAAGCACATCGCCTCTGCCTTCCTTTGTGATCACGGTTACAGAATCATGAATGCTCCCTAGGTGAGTACAGAGGCGATGTACCACAGGTGAGTTGCTCTTGTTGGTTCAGGATTATGTGAGGAGAAAAGGTGCGGTGTGGTGAGGTTGGCGGGGGTTCCCGTGAAACAAGCGTTCCTTGGGAGAGTTGCGTTGACACCGGATCTCGTGGAGCTTCTATAGAAGTGAGGTGTTGCCGGGGTCCTGGATTAGTTGACGGTTGCCGTAAGAGCTTTGTGCTGATAGAGCTATCAATTGAGGGACAGACGAAATGTTTGTAGGTGGTTTTTGGAGGGACTGTTATGATTTTAGAGAGAATTATGTGGTTGTTGAAGGGACTCGTGTGGTTTATGGCTTCAGACGTCTTTATGGGATAAGTAACTTACGACATTATCTCAGATAAGACACTTGGGGCAGAAGATAATTGTTGAAGTAAACTGTAATGATTGAGAGCCATCTGAGCGACCTGAACTCTGAATGGTCTCTTGGTATAGTGTTGTTTGAATGGCTGAATAGCCTATCTCTGATTGGTGGCTTGATTTAGAGGTCATCTAAGTGCATGCACGCACACACACACACACACACACACACACACACACACACACACACACACACACACACACACACACACACACACACCTGTCATTCAACATTTTCCGTGACATTTAGTGAACCTTGGTTGCACACTTCTCTCTCACTCTCCCACAGTAACTCTCTCACACTCTCTCCCTCTCACTTGCTACCACCACCTGTGGGCATGCCAGCTGACACCAGCTGTGTGGTCACAGGAACACCAGCAGTGACAGGTGGTGTCTTCTCTCTCCTAATTCATTCACCATACACTGAATGGATGTGAATAACTTGACCAGGCGCTCATTAAGCATTGAATAACTTTATCATTTATATTCAGAAAGACACACTCTGCGTTGTGGATGGTTGTATAACTTCACTGTGTACTGAGGTACATTCACTCTTAACTGAGGAGAAATGAATGGCTTCACTATACACTCAGCTCCATTGACTCAGTCCAGCAAGAAGTGCACTAGTGAGGTTGTCATGTGTCTGCAGTGCATGATGGACATTCCCTCCCAGACGCACTCAAAACATGCCTTCAAACTAAGCAAACAGACGGAGGGCCTCGTCTGAGGGCCTCGTTTGAGGGCCTCGTCTTAATCAAACAAGTGCGTTCAAAGGCAACTCCGTTGAGATTGTGGTCACAAGACCTGGTCAAGTCAGGTCATAGCAGACCTGAGCATCGGTCATAAGACCTGGTCAGGTCAGAGCAGCACGGAGCCTCCTGGATGCACTCGACACACACACTTTCATGATCATATCCTCTTTAGTTATGACTCCTGGGTATAGCCTAGCTGTATAGTGAGACCGATACCAGCACCAGGCGTCTGGTGAGAGAGAGAGAGAGAGAGAGAGAGAGAGAGAGAGAGAGAGAGAGAGAGAGAGAGAGAGAGAGAGAGAGAGAGAGAGATGGATAAATAACGGATTACATGAGTTAGGGAGAAATAGAAATCCGCACTGTCGGACCCCTGTCCCGTGCCGGCCATATACCAACCAACCCTGACCTATAAATCGTCGTAAGCGCTCACATAACGTCATGCGGAAAGACGTACTATCATGCAAGTGACGTAAGGAACGTCGTACAATGGTACGTTAAGTGAAGAGAGGAACGCCTGTCCTCGGGGAGTGATAAGTCTGTAACGGTGTTCAAATATGTCTTAAGTTCTGTTGTGATAGTGAGGACAGACAGAAGGGCACAGGAACACGAGGAACACCAGAATGCTTTATTGGGTAAGTACAAAGGTGAAGACCTGGTCCAGGGTAAGGTAGGAAGGTGAGATGGTGCAGCGGGGATGACAGAGGTCCCTTGGCGCTGGTACTGGAGAAAGTGTGGAAGGAACCCTGTAGCAGACGTGCGTCTTATTTGGGTCTCATGGTGCACATACAGGAGAGGTGGCATGCCTGGGTCCAAAGGTTGTGGTGCAGAAGGGAAGAGGAGTTATCGAGGGAATTCCCATACGTCTGCTGTTGGTGCGGCAGATGGGAGGCGATTGAGGTGCCGTAGTTTGGAAAACATGCTGTTATTGCTTGATTTATACTGCAGGAGGGACGTATCCATGATCCAGTAGGAACTGCTATAGTAGAGGGTGTTATTGATGTCTCACTGGGTGTTGGTCTGCAGGGGAAGGCGTCAGTATCACCTGAGGCTGGTACTGATGATGGAAATGCCTAAGTGGCTTCGTATGGGGAAAGATGAAACTTGACTTACAAGAGGTAGTTGTGCTGACTTGACCTGACTGGCGCAGAGGGCCAACATAGGGGCACTCAGCGGTTAATTCTGCAGTTTTTGATAAAGGAGCAAAAGCAGTTCTGGTAAATAACGATATCCCGAAGTGAATAACAGTAGTGGGATGATTTGTGGTGGTGCTCATGCGGCAAACCTCATGTAACGAAGGTCAAAACTGCCTGCCTACGTGGGTGCCTGGCGTAGGACGAGCGTGGTGACCTCAGGTGAGTGGCCCAGCTGGTGTGTGACTCTGGCTGTGACTGATCGCATGACAACGTCAGGTCGTCGCTAGGGAGCTTATGTAGGAGGTTTGTAGTGATGACACTGGGGAATGTTCCTGCGATACTGAGAAAGTTACTTTTCGTCTGACCTCCTTCTTGAGGAAGAGAGCCTGGCACAGCTTCCTCCCCGTGGGGAAGAGCGCCATGCGACCTCTTCTTTAGGGAACAGAGCGTCGGATGATCTTGTTGTGGAGGGAAGGAATGTCGCACGTTTTCCCTCAGGGAGGGAGCATCGCACGACTCTGTGTACCGAGGCGACGCCTTGCGACCTTATGACACGGATGTGACGTTTTATGACACGGATGTGACGTTTTATGACACGGATGTGACGTTTTCTGGATGTTTTAGACTGTAGGAATGTTGAAGCGAGTGCCCCTTCCCGGGTCTAGGACTGGAACTCCGGTGGTCATGTAGCAGGTGAGGTGGTGGTCATGCAGCAGGTGACGTCCCTGGTCATGCAGCAGGTGACGTCCCTGGTCATGCAGCAGGTGACGTCCCTGGTCATGCAGCAGGTGACGTCCTTGGTCATGCAGCAGGTGACGTCCTTGGTCATGCAGCAGGTGACGTCCTTGGTCATGCAGCAGGTGACGTCCTTGGTCATGCAGCAGCTTACGTCTCGGGTCATCCAACAACTGACGGCGCGCCATGAGCCTCAGACACTCGCTCTATTGATCTGTTTACGAGTGTTGGTGGGAGCCAGTCATGCACAGGTGTGTGCGTGTACACCTGGCGGGGGAAGGGGGCCACGAACTGACTCCCTGGCCAGGTTTGGGGTTTACCTGACTCCTTAACCATATGTGGAGGGACCTGACTCTCTGGCCAGGTGTGGAGGTACCTGACTCCCTGGCCAGGTGTGGAGGTACCTGACTCCCTGGCCAGGTGTGGAGGGACCTGACTCCCTGGCCAGGTTTGGAGGGACCTGACTCCCTGGCCAGGTGTGGAGGGACCTGACTCCCTGGCCAGGTGTGGAGGGACCTGACTCCCTGGCCAGGTGTGGAGGGACCTGACTCCCTGGCCAGGTGTGGAGGTACCTGACTCCCTGGCCAGGTGTGGAGGTACCTGACTCCCTGGCCTGGTGTGGGTGGTCTTGACTCAACAGAGGTTGGAATATGAAAGATGAGAAAGAAGAAAACGTGTGAAAGTAGCGTGTGAGCCTTTGCTATTACTTACCATGTTTGTGTGTGTGTGTGTGTGTGTGTGTGTGTGTGTGTGTGTGTGTGTGTGTGTGTGTGTGTGTGTGTGTGTGTGTGTGTGTGTGAGTGTGTGTGTGTGTGTGTGTGTGTGTGTGTGTGTGAGTGTGTGTGTGTGTGTGTGTGTGTGTGTGTGTGCAAATAATTACCGTGGGAGATATCGATTATTAAAGATTATTATCATCATGGGAAATGTTACGATGGGGTAGATAGGATCCCTCCCTCCACGTACGGTACATGACCCTACTTAGACCCACCCATGTACCTGGAGAGAGAGAGAGAGAGAGAGAGAGAGAGAGAGAGAGAGAGAGAGAGAGAGAGAGAGAGAGAGAGAGAGAGCAACTGGTTCTACGACCTTGCAGTCAAAAGCTTAAGACACTGTATTACCTTGGCCCATTGCCGGCTTTCCTGTTATCTGTTGGACGATCTATCCTTACCTGCCTCCTCCTCCCTCTCTCTCTCTCTCTCTCTCTCTCTCTCTCTCTCTCTCTCTCTCTCTCTCTCTCTCTCTCTCTCTCTCTCTCTCTCTCTTACCGATGATGAGTCCATAGATCTAGAGAGTCGTATTCACATAAGATGTCCCTGATACTTCTCTCTCTCTCTCTCTCTCTCTCTCTCTCTCTCTCTCTCTCTCTCTCTCTTACCGATGATGAGTCCATAGATCTAGAGAGTCGTATTCACATAAGATGTCCCTGATACTTCTCTCTCTCTCTCTCTCTCTCTCTCTCTCTCTCTCTCTCTCTCTCTCTCTCTCTCTCTCTCTCTCTTACCGATGATGAGTCCATAGATCTAGAGAGTCGTATTCACATAAGATGTCCCTGATACTTTTCTCTCTCTCTCTCTCTCTCTCTCTCTCTCTCTCTCTCTCTCTCTCTCTCTCTCTCTCTCTCTCTCTCTCTCTCTCTCTCTCTGTCCTTGTCATACTTTCATGAGAGGGTCAGGGAACTCACACCCAGACGCAGACGTCTCAAACTGACTCAATAAAACTCTTCAGAAATCTTGAATAGTTTCCAATATAAATCGAGATATTGTTATACGTCCACACACACACACACACACACACACACACACACACACACACACACACACACACACACACACACACGCTATAGCTGAGATCGGTTGGTGGCTAGAGCAACGAGGTCTCATACCCACAGGGGAAATATGTCTCTATTAATGATCATAAAAACGTTGGAAAAGCTGCCTCTGTCCTCTCTATTGTTGGAATTGCCAGAACAAAAGACGTGTTTAAAGACAGACTAGATGATATTTACGGTCTGTTGTTAGACTGGAAATAGTACGACCCGAAGTGTGTGTGTCGTAGGTCACAATCACCACCACAAGCGGACGAGTTGCTCCTGGTTATGTGCTCTGTGTCTGGTGCAGCCAGCCTGCTGCATGGTGAGGTCTCGTCACTGGTACTTACTGGTTATCTCTCTCTCTCTCTCTCTCTCTCTCTCTCTCTCTCTCTCTCTCTCTCTCTCTCTCTCTCTCTCCTACAAATCTTTGTAACTCTTGATTGGTTCAACTTGACCACTGTTTGTCTGTTTGTCTGTCTGTTTCTGTCTGTTCTCTCTGTTTGTTTGTCTGTCTGTTTGTCTTGCTGTAGGCTCTCTCCTTCCCGTGGCTGGGCCAGCAGCTCCACAGCTGTCGAAGGACCAAAATAGCTGAAGGCTTTTTATGAGTCTTGTCTGCTTGCCTTTGAGCGTCCAGGATCCCATCTCTGGCATGGCATACAACAGGCGAGGAAAGCTCTGAGTGGTTGTTCTGAGTGCCTGGAAAGGTGTGAGTGGTCGTCTTAAGTATTACAAGAGGTTTGGATAAGTAAGCGATCCGACAAGCTAAGTGATGTGTGTGGTTCGGAGGCGTATGAATGGTCGTCCTTCTCTGAGTGGACGTTCTGAGTGGACGCTTTGAGTGGACGCTCTGAGTGGACGTTCTGAGTGGACGCTTTGAGTGGACGCTCTGAGTGGACGTTCTGAGTGGACGCTTTGCGTGGACGCTCTGAGTGGACGTTCTGAGTGGACGTCTGAGTGGACGTCTGAGTGGACGTTCTGAGTGGACGTCTGAGTGGACGTCTGAGTGGACGCTCTGAGTGTCGTTCAGGGTGAAGGTAATGGAGAGCAGAAAGACTGAGTGAATGTTTTGATTCGGAAAGCGTAACAGAAGAGAGAGAGAGAGAGAGAGAGAGAGAGAGAGAGAGAGAGAGAGAGAGAGAGAGAGAGAGAGAGAGAGCTAATATATTCAGGTTGCTGGCGTCAGTCATGAATTTCATGAAGGTAATAGCCAACAAGTTCTCAGCGTCTCTTTCTTTTTTTCTTTCATTCATTCATTCATTTCTTCTTTCGTTTCTTCCTTTTTCTTTTCATCAATCTTTGTTTCTTCTTCCTTTCGCACGTTCACTTTATTTCATTCTTCCTTTGCCTTTCTTCATTTCTTTCTCTTTGTATTCTTTTCTTTCTGTATATCTATGTCTAGCTATATGTCTGTCTTTATTCAGTCATATATTTATTTTGTTCTCTTTCTTTGCACACACACACACACACACACTCACAAACACACACACACACACACACACACACGCACAAACACACACACACACACACACACACACACACACACACACATAATATATATATATATATATATATATATATATATATATATATATATATATATATATATATATATATATATATATATATATATATATGACAAGAACATCAAGAACAAATTACATTAACAATAACAATAGTTGTGTTGTGAGAAATGATAAAAAACGCAGAAACAAAATATATTGAAGTGAAAACTTCTCTGAAGACGTCATAGCCCAGAGCGAGAGGTCAAAGCCACAAGGTCACTGAGGTCAATATAGTGTCAGGCCTCCAAGGTCACAAGCCTTCAGGGGAAGCGACGGTGGAGCTGCAGGTGAAGTTGACCCTGGTGGAGGGCCCGCCAGACCTCCACTCAAGTGGCACTTGAACTCGGGCGCGAAGTGCCGTACGATATTATGTGACACAAGACGACACACTCCATACTTATGATACGTCTCCAGCACGACCAGGAGCCGACCTAAACGACTACCAGACACGACCCTGACCTTATGAACACGACCTGTCGGGCCCACAGCTGGAGTGACGTCAGTTGCCGACGTACCCGGGGATAGAGGCCAAGCTGTGGCACTGTCGACCATGGCACTGTCCACCATGGCACTGCCGTCCGTCAACCTCCTTAACACCTTCCTATCACCTCACGTCCTGGACGCTCGATACTGTGTATAAGAAAACGTAAAGAGGTTATCAGCTCACACGAGAGATGTTATCTTCACGTTATCTTACAATATTCTGTAATTATGAGAATATTTCAGTTTTGTACAGAAGGAAGTGGAGTCGTGCTGTGCTGGGGTCGGGTTGTGCTGCGGTCGTGTTCTGATGGGATCGTAATGTGATGGGGTCGTAATGTGCTGGGGTCGTGTTATGCTCGGGTCATGCTGTGCTGGGGTCATGCTGTGCTGGGGTCATGCTGTGCTGGGGTCGTGTCCTATCATCATGGCCACCGATGGACGATTTATGATTTCGTCAGACGATGGTCTGTGCTCCGGCCTGTTTCTTGTGTCTGTTTTTCTGTGTCACACTCGTCTGTTGCGTCTGTGCACGTGTGTGTGTGTGTCTGTGTCGGGTTCGCTGGGCGTATTCGCTTAGCTGTTCTCTCGTCCTTGGCGACCATGGATCTACGGCTGGACGAACACACGCTCAGACGGACGAGGGACGAATAGAGGAAGTGAGGTCAGGCTGGAGGGTGTGCATCAGGTCACCAGAGGACTTGTGACCCCGGATGGGGGAAGTACACACCCCACATCCACTCTCCTGTTATTGTTTGCCTGCTTGTTTGTTTGTTCGTTTATCTCTGAGTGTTTGCTTCAGCTTGAGGACGAGTCAACAAGCGCAAGATGACACTTGAGCGAGATTCCCTCATTACCCGTATTTGTATCTGTTGACCTGTATGCACTGTTGACCTGTATGTACTGTTGACCTGTATGTACTGTTGACCTGTATGTACTGTTGACCTGTATGTACTGTTGACCTGTATGTACTGTTGACTTGTATGTACTGTTGACCTGTATGTACTGCTGACCTGTATGTGCTGTTGACCTGTATGTACTGTTGACCTGTATGTACTGTTGACCTGTATGTACTGTTGACCTGTATGTACTGTTGACCTGTATGTACTGTTGACCTGTATGTACTGTTGACTTGTATGTACTGTTGACCTGTATGTACTGTTGACCTGTATGTGCTGTTGACCTGTGTGTACTGTTGACTTGTATGTACTGTTGACCTGTATGTACTGTTGACTTGTATGTACTGTTGACCTGTATGTACTGTTGACCTGTATGTGCTGTTGACCTGTATGTACTGTTGACTTGTATGTACTGTTGACCTGTATGTACTGTTGACTTGTATGTACTGTTGACCTGTATGTACTGTTGACTTGTATGTACTGTTGACCTGTATGTACTGTTGACTTGTATGTACTGTTGACCTGTGTGTACTGTTGACCTGTATGTGCTGTTGACCAGTAAATATTAGTGTAGATTGTCTGTTGCCTTTGAATTCCTCAGTGATGTGTAAGCAGAGAAGCAACGTCAACAGACTTCCTTATTTTCTTTATTTATTTTCAGTTGATGTGTCCAGTTGATGGGTAGAAAGTGCGATGGATGTGCATTGACGACATCTCTCTCCCATTGGTTCATCAGTAGATGGTAGCTTCAGTAAACTGTAATCCTATTGGTCGTCGAAAAGAATGACCCTCCCTTCCTGTTGGTTGACCAGGTGGCAGTCTTTCCCAGATCCCTTCCCCTATTGGCCGACCGGAGAATGACTGGATCCCTTTGTGTAACTGCGCAAGAATGTCTACAATTCGTCTGTTCGTATTGGTCGAGCGAGAGCAGGACGCACACAGGAAAACCTTTCGAAACTTTGTGGACAAAATTTCATTCTTCTCAACACGGTTTATCCTGGACGTTGCTGGATTGGATCTAATCACTCAGTGTCCCGAGGTGATGATTGGATGGACGGATTCGTGAGAGAGAGAGAGAGAGAGAGAGAGAGAGAGAGAGAGAGAGAGAGAGAGAGAGAGAGAGAGAGAGAGAGAGAGAGAGAGAGAGAGGTGTACATTCATCTCGCCTGGGGGGGGAGGGGTCATAAACACGACATATTACTCCCCATCTGTCACCCTCTCCCCGCTCCTTGCTACACTCCCCACTATTGTTGTTGCTTCCTCCCCACTCCTTATTAAGCTCCCCGTCTTTGTAACGGAGCTGTTAACTGGCTTCATGTGTATCTATATCTAAATGTATCAGTCTCTCTGGTCTTGCTAAGCAAGGTGTTCTTTCCTGTGTCAAAGGCTCCAATTTAGTACAGACGTCCTCCTGGTAGCCTGGCACTAGATAATGACCACAATAATAATACATAAATAGCAGTAGAAAAAAAAGAAGACAAGGGACAGTGTGGTAAGGTAGTGAAATGAATATATATATATATATATATATATATATATATATATATATATATATATATATATATATATATATATATATATATATAACGTATCGCACCAGGCTTTGGTATAAGGATCAGGTTGTTGACAGTATGGGTCATCATTTCGACCTTATCATACAACGATATTTTTCAAAACAAAAGCCATGAGGTGGGTCATACTGCGCCGTGTTATTATAACACTATGTTGACTCTACATAGGCTCGTGGGATAATATAATGTTATCTTTACCGAAGTATAATTTTGTCTTTATTAGAATGCAATGTTATCTTTAGAAAGATATGATATTATCTTTAGTATGATATGATGTTATCTTTAGTAAGATGTTATCTTTACCAGAATAAGAGGAGGTGTCCTGTTCAATTTTGTAACAGTAATGAAGTTCACATATGCTCGGTACATGTTCAGATTTCCGTTCTGTTGAACTAATTCATTTTCTTTCAAGCATCAAGTGAATAATTTACCATATATTGACTCTCTCTCTCTCTCTCTCTCTCTCTCTCTCTCTCTCTCTCTCTCTCTCTCTCTCTCTCTCTCTTTCTCTCTGTATGAAGCGGGCTTTGCTTACGGAAATATAATTTTTCCACAATCTTCTGTGTAATGAAATATTTTCCACTAACACGAAGCTCTTGTTTTATGAACTTGTTCAACAGTGAAACAAAAGGTTTTTGAGCATTCTTCTGTGAGCAGAGAAACATTATGAGCAATGTATGTCATTCATTACCTGAAGATGTATCAGGTTTTATGCTTAGTGAGTTTCAATCATTAATGTGATGAAGAATAAGTACTTTGATTAATTACAAAATATCTGATATACTTATTTTGTGGTGAAATTGTAGATTTTATGAGTGACTCGTTGTCCCCGAGGAAGTAAACAGTTTGCTGTTGTTTGACAAACAGTTTGTTGTTGTTTGGTTTAGAATCAAACTGTGTCAGGTTGTGTTGGGGTCGTAGCGTCGTGAGTCAGACCTCATGACACAGGGTTTGATGGCTGGTTCTGACGTGATGGGTCGTTAACTTCTTGATTCCCCCGGCCATCAGGACGGTACGACCCTTTGATCACGACGGTACGACCCTTTGATCACGACGGTACGACCCTTTGACATGATGGCATGACCTTTCACCTGACCTGTTGGTGATGTGTACAACAGTTGTTTACCAACGTGTCCTCTTCTGTTCTACAACTGTGTTGTATTTCATATATCCTCTCCCTCCCTCCCTCCTCCCTCCCTCCCTCCTTCCCCTCCCCCTCCCTCCCTCCCTCCCTCCCTCCCTCCTTCCCCTCCCCCTCCCTCCCTCCCTCCCTCCCTCCCTCCCTCCCTCCCTCCCATGTATACACGTTCGTCGTGGGGTCAACATGGGAGGCTCTGACTAAAATTTTGGGATGGGAAGATTGTTGGTCTACTGGGTGTAGTTGGAGGTGTCTAGTATATTGATAGGTGCCTGGGTGTAGTACGGTCGGCTGGGTGTACTGGGAGTGGCTGTGTGTACCTGGGGGGGGGGGGGCTAGGTGTACCATCATAACTGGAACGTGTTTCATTTTCTGACCCTCCCTTCCCCTCCCCTGGCCTGGTATATGCTGCCAATTAATCCAACAACGCAATATATTTGAGTTTACACTCATGCATACGTGAATAAGTAAATAGATAGATGAATGAATGAGTATATATATATATATATATATATATATATATATATATATATATATATATATAATAAGTACATAGAGACAAACGTATCACTTACACGTACACTCACAAGGACCGAACCCAAGACAAATAATATCCTGCGCGTCAGACCACAGATCCCCGGGATGGTGTCCTATAGGCTCCACCTGCGTGGTGTCCTGTAGGATCCACCTGCGTGGGGTCCTGTAGGATCCACCTGCGTGGGGTCCTGTAGGATTCTGACGTCTGGGTCAGGTAATGTCTCATCGTCGCCCCAGGATGCAGGTCACTGGTCAAATGTCGTATACTGACGTGTGTCAACACTGAGTCTGTATTACATTCCGGAGTGAAGTACATTGATGGCGTAATGTTCGTGCCCTCGTGTTCTGCTGTGTACGACCCTTGAGCACGACTGTACGACCCTTGGGTATGATAGCCAGGCCTTTGTCTGACCTGACCTTTATGACGTTGTTGAATCATAAGAAAATATAGGTAAAAATCTCATTTCTTACAATGATAATTTCTCATTTTGACAAAAAAAATTATAAAATGAGAAAGGGAGAGATGAGATTACACATGGATCTTTTGTACGATAAGTTCTGACATAACAACAGTGGGAGATACCAGCGAGAGATAATGAGAGATAGTGAGAATTAAGTACAGGGTTTGTTAGAGACACGACAAAGGAAGATTGTTCGTGTATGGTGGTAGTTATATGGTTTGTGTCGAGGTGTTGTTATAACAAAGGCTTGTAGGAGTGTTGATACATGCAATGTCAGGGGTCATATGCTGACATTGTATCACAACTGTTGTTGTTCTTGTATTTATAATATCTTGGAAGTAATGACGATTTATCTGAAGATGATGACCATTATGCTTACCACCTCATTATGGTAGTTTGTTTCTAAATCATGGGAAAGTTTTATTATGAGATCGTTCCACTGTACCGCATGTTTGGTGTACCTGTGTACCGCTGGTACAGTTCACTACAGTGGCGGCGTATCATACAGGAAGCGTCAGTGTGTGTGTGTGTGTGTGTGTGTGTGTATGTAGAGGTCACTGGAGCATGACGTCACGGTTTGGCCTCTGTGGAGGTCAGTAGAGCGTGATCTTACCACTGGAAACTGTTGGTCTGCTCAACACAGAGCGAGGCTGTGTGCCGTAATGTGTGTGTTTTATATATTGCTGTTAATACATGCTGTTCATATATATATATATATATATATATATATATATATATATATATATATATATATATATATATATATATATATAATTACTGATTAACAAAATAATTATAACCTTTATTAATTACATACTCTGTTGCTCCACTAGTTACCAGTAATCATCGTGTTTGCACTAACATTAAGCTGTTTTAGTATCTTCCAGTGGCAAACATGTCTGTATTCCTACTGTTACGTTTGCTTAACATAGAACTACCTTGTACGTGGGTGTTAAGAAGTGTCCTGTACGTGGGTGTTGAGAACTGCCTTGTACGTGGGTGTTGAGAACTGCCTTGTACGTGGGTGTTAAGAAGTGTCCTGTACGTGGGTGTTGAGAACTGCCCTGTACGTACGTGGTGTTGAGAACTGCCTTGTACGTGGGTGTTTAGACAATGTTATACAAGTGATAGAGTTAAATGCTGTAGGTTGAAGACAGTGCTAGGAAGTGGTGTTACCGATTCATTCGTAAGGTTTGTAATATAGAAACTTTCTAAACTTTCTATATCGTGTTGGCTGCTATTGAAAACTTCCTTCTAAATTCCACGTTTACACAGCTTTGGTCTACATCAGAGTGGCCGCTGTGGGGAGATGCTCGGCTAGGGCGGGTGGCCGTTGGAAGAGATTTCGTAATCTAGAGAGAAAAAAAAAATAAAGGGATCTCGTTGGACTGATTTAAACCTTTATTTACATCACCTCATGGTTTCTGTGTGTGTGTGTGTGTGTGTGTGTGTGTGTGTGTGTGTGTGTGTGTGTGTGTGTGTGTGTGTGAGAGAGAGAGAGAGAGAGAGAGAGAGAGAGAGAGAGAGAGAGAGATGGTTGGTTAACATCATATCTACAACGCCTCACAACAACTGTAGGGGGCGTGGCATACATTACAGTTGTAGTTATGTTGTATGTATTAGCAGTCAACAGCCAAGGTTATGTAGCCAGAACACATACCATACGTGACACATACAAGGTATACATACACTGGTTATAGTTATACATAATACAGGTTGGGTTAACAACATGTTCGTATATGGATGGTAGAGAAATATGTATTGTGGGTGACAGTGGTGGGCAGGGGGGGGGGGGGCCTCTGGGCGGATAAACACAAACAAAATCGAAAATCTCGAAATGTTTTTCTGAGATTCTTCGATAAAGTTTCGGAAATGTGATCCCGCGCGAGCCTGCCACACACTTGGAGATATTTTAGATTTCCACCATCAGATAAACGTCGCTATCACAGGCCTGGAACCTACTTCTGCCAGATTAATAGGGTGCAAGTGCACGGCTTCGGGTCCAGGTGCTCTACTCCCCTGGGGGAAGGGGGGGGGGGTCGTTTTTACGGGACGTCTCGAATTCTTGGAAATTGGTTCAGAGACGCGACGTTGCCACACGTCTGAACCCATGTCCTTCTTGCTCTATCCTGAGAGCTACTTTACCTCTCTCTCTCTCTCTCTCTCTCTCTCTCTCTCTCTCTCTCTCTCTCTCTCTCTCTCTCTCTCTCTCTCTCTCTCACTCTAATCGCCGTCCTCTAACAAGCATTCATCTGGCGATAGGCATTGTTACCAGCCCAACCCATAGTTAGAAAGAAGAGAAAGTCAGGCTTCCGTGGATGCGTGGTCTTTGGTAGTGGGTCGGCACTATGCTGGACCCGGATTCGAGTACAAGACATGGCTGTCATATGCAAACGTCGTCAAATGCCCTGGAATTCTTACCAGTCATAAAGCACACTGAAAAATGGCCGAAAAAAAATATACAGAAGAATAATCGTATAACAGGTAACAGTTTGGTCTACATGCCCTTGCGTATGGTGCAATTATCCGTGCGTATTGTCCAAGATGTAAGCTGCATGAGGGATGGTCTTACCATTGTAAGGCCATAAGATGTGTGTAGCTTTGTGAGATCACGAGGAAATATTCATAACTTTGTAATACCACGAGACGTTTATATATGTATTTTGTAAGAGAGCATCTTTAAGATCATCAGTAGATGAAATATTCAAATCTAAATAGGAAGTTGAATTGTTGGTGACAGAGAAAAGAGAGATGTATAGATGGTATCTGCTGGGAAGGTGTGCGTGGGATTGGGAAGAACACAAGAGAAAGCGTCAGAAGTTCAATAGAAAGGTACGACAAACGAATTAGAAGGCAAATGTAAATATCATTCCCAATAATTACCCCGTTAGTGATACTTGGCTGTGATGGTAGGCATTAAGTACATATCGAGCTCAGAGTTACCAAAGAAAATTCATTTCCCTGTCAACACTTGTTAGTAACTTTTTGTTATGTGCTGAATATTTTCGATACTCTGTTGTTAGTATGGATGTAGAATACTGAGGACAAGCGGACATATAATAAGGCTACTCAAGGTGTGTTGAGTGCGAAAGAGACAAGGAAATGGAAGTAAAGGAGACATGAGAGGAGGGAGAGCAGGACGGCGATGTACCCACTTGAATGAAAACAAATTGTGTTGAGTCAACAGAACACGACCATGGGTGTGTTGACGCAAGGAGGAAGTCGGCCTCATTGTTGTTTTCCCAGGACGGACTCTCTCTCTCTCTCTCTCTCTCTCTCTCTCTCTCTCTCTCTCTCTCTCTCTCTCTCTCTCTCTCTCTCTCTCTCTCTCTAATTTCTTGATACGAAGTTCCATTCATCTGGTGTGCAAACATCAGCCATTTATTCCAAGTATGTCTGACTGTTTAAGTGTATGTCTGTGTGTCTGTCTGTCCCAACCCTCTCTCCCACGTGAGCCTTGGGGGGAGGGGGGCTTGTACTCCTAGGCTAACTCCCTGACTGGAGAGAGAGAGAGAGAGAGAGAGAGAGAGAGAGAGAGAGAGAGAGAGAGGGGGGGGGGGGGGGTCCGAAGGATAGAAACCAGTAGGAAACCGAAGTGAACCGGGTACAACCAGACACTAACCAGCTCTTACTGAAACAAAACTGAAGCTCTTGAAATACTGGAAAATACTGGAACAGTAGAAAAATATCGAATAATATGAAATATTTCTGTTCTTTCCTCTCTCCCTTCCCTGAAATATATTCGTACTTCCATCTGGTTGATGTAGACATTTGTTCATAAGCGCTCCAGATCTGTTATTACGTCTGTATTAAAGTTCACATTATCAATATGTTCAGCACATATCTATATCGTCATCATTACAGCCCCTTACAGTAATTCCTACATAATTAAGTTAATGAATACAACCCAAAATACATTAATACATCTTTGCAGTATTACTACACAACACATTATATTGGGTTATTATTCACCTTCACTTTGTGACTCACTTTTTCATCAACGCTCAAAATACACTGAAGCATCGTTTCCATGAGGTAGATACACCTCATGACCTGTCTACACCTCATGACCTGTCTACACCTCATGACCTGTCTACACTTCATGATAAATGTGGTTTTCATGATTTCTCTTCAGGAGGGCCTGTGTTTAACCTTGGTTACAACGCTAACTTAATGACTTCTAGTACTTAGCTCTGTCTGTCTGTCTGTCTATGTTAATCATACGAATTTGTTGTACATATCATGGTTAACGAACTCTCAACACGAAACCTCTGTCCTGTTTAAGAACGACCAGGGTCGTCTGCTGCTGGACGACCCTGGGTGGTGGTGGTGGTAGGGGTGGGGGGGGCTGGCTCAGGCAGTGTCGTGTGCATGGGAATGATGGTTTTAAGTCCCGACTTCTCACGGGTATTTAACTGGGCGATTTAAACGACGATCGTTGGTGTGCGGCGAGAGGGGGGGGGGGGGGGTGTAGGGGGGATGGAAGGACATGTTGCTGTAGGAGAAATGGAAAAGAAGAATGTTAATATATTGTATAGTTCAATTTAGCACAAGTTTTAACACTTCAGGATATTATTGTGTGAAGTGTGAGATGGTTTGTTGTGTTCAGGTTTAAGGTAAGTTTGTTTATAAGACAAGATGTTTTTTGTTGATATGAATCATCGGGTCATATACAGGTCATGGTGAGCGATGCAGCTCCTACCTGGGGAGGTCAGGGGCCGGATCGACCCGGTGAGGTCATTAGTCGCACCCGTAGGTCACACCAGGTCACACGGGTCTGACCCGTCGAGGTCGATATAGTGACTCAAATGTTCTTATGTTTGTTTTCATGACTCATAAATCATGGCAGGAAGACAGAGGTTATTTTGAGCGAATCACAAAACTCATACTTTGGGTTAACAACAAGAAGCAAGATTGTAGAGTTTGTTGATAAGTTATCGAGGTATCTTGGAATTCATTAACAATGTATGCCTGGTATTTCTTGATGAAGAAACATGTGTCTGCGTGGCGTTCAAGTGTGGTGTGGGCGTCGGGTGATGAGGAGGAGGAGCTGATACCACTGACCTGACCACGTCAGGAGCGACCTAACCTTGGACAAAGATGCGAGTTCGCTCACATTGACCTGCAACCACTACTGAAATATTCAGCCATGCTCAAGAACGTACTGCTGTGATCTCTCTCTCTCTCTCTCTCTCTCTCTCTCTCTCTCTCTCTCTCTCTCTCTCTCTCTCTCTCTCTCTCCTGGACTGGCCATCAAGCAGGCCCCATATTCCTGGTGGGGGAGGCCATAAGGCTGAGTACAGCCACTCTGCTCCATCACCTGGTGCACTCAGGCTCTCTCAGCGAGGCTGTGTTCTCCCTGTGTCGTGTATATTGTGGAAGTATTACTGAGGTGTCCTGGCACGGTATTGCTGAGGTGTCCTGGCACGGTATTACTGAGGTGTCCTGGCACGGTATTGCTGAGGTGTCCTGGCACGGTATTGCTGAGGTGTCCTGGCACGGTATTGCTGAGGTGTCTTGGCACGGTATTACTGAGGTGTCCTGGCACGGTATTGATGAGGTGTCCTGGCACGGTATTGCTGAGGTGTCCTGGCACGGTATTGCTGAGGTGTCCTGGCACGGTATTACTGAGGTGTCCTGGCACGGTATTACTGAGGTGTCCTGGCACGGTATTACTGAGGTGTCCTGGCACGGTATTGCTGAGGTGTCCTGGCACGGTATTGCTGAGGTGTCCTGGCACGGTATTACTGAGGTGTCCTGGCACGGTATTGCTGAGGTGTCCTGGCACGGTATTACTGAGGTGTCCTGGCACGGTATTACTGAGGTGTCCTGGCACGGTATTACTGAGGTGTCCTGGCACGGTATTACTGAGGTGTCCTGGCACGGTATTACTGAGGTGTCCTGGCACGGTATTACTGAGGTGTCCTGGCACGGTATTACTGAGGTGTCCTGGCACGGTATTACTGAGGTGTCCTGGCACGGTATTGGATTTCCTCTGAACGTCGTGTGCTGAGGCAAGGGTGTGTGTGGTGACCAGATACACAAAGGTTGTTGAATTCGACGCGTATGTGATCCATCTTGTGTCGTACGGAACTGTAGAAGAATATATGAAAGATCTGATGATTTTTGCTCATAGTTAGCTGGTCTCAGTAACGCAACCAACATGATCCTATACGACAACCTTACACCTCATCACATATAAGACGCCATACGTGAGGTTGTACCACGAGCAGAGAGAGAGAGAGAGAGAGAGAGAGAGAGAGAGAGAGAGAGAGAGAGAGAGAGAGAGAGAGAGAGAGAGAGAGAGAGAGACGTATATGCTTTTATTTTAGTTAGTGTTTGAAGGAATAGTGGTTCCAACAATGTTGTATGGTTGCGAGGCGTGGGCTATGGATAGAGTTGTGCGCAGGAGGATGAATGTGCTGGAAATGAGATGTTTGAGGACAATGTGTGGTGTGAGGTGGTTTGATCGAGTAAGTAACGTAAGGGTAAGAGAGATATGTGGAAATAAAAAGAGCGTGGTTGAGAGAGCAGAAGAGGGTGTTTTGAAATGGTTTGGGCACATGGAGAGAATGAGTGAGGAAAGATTGACCAAGAGGATATATGTGTCGGAGGTGAAGGGAACGAGGAGAAGTGGGAGACCAAATTGGAGGTGGAAAGATGGAGTGAAAAAGATTTTGTGTGATCGGGGCCTGAACATGCAGGAGGGTGAAAGGAGGGCAAGGAGTAGAGTGAATTGGATCGATGTGGTATACCGGGGTTGACGTGCTGTCAGTGGATTGAATCAGGGCATGTGAAGCGTCTGGGGTAAACCATGGAAAGCTGTGTAGGTATGTATATTTGCGTGTGTGGACGTATGTATATACATGTGTATGGGGGTGGGTTGGGCCATTTCTTTCGTCTGTTTCCTTGCGCTACCTCGCAGACGCGGGAGACAGCGACAAAGCAAAAAAAAAAAAAAAAAGTTTATATCTGGAGAGTCATAAGTGAGGGACGTCTGTCATGAACATCATTACAGAGAACCTCCTGTCTGTTGTGGTGGTAGGAACTGTCAGGCTGGCTGGTGGTGTAGTGAGTTACCAGCAACACATCATGACAGACAACACATCATGACAGACAACACATCATGACAGACAACACATCATGACACTTAGTGTCCCGGTGACCATATACGTACAAAGGTGTAGGTTTATGTAAACACGCCAAGTGTAGCAGTGAAGAAAAGGCAACTTGCATGAACGAAAACCACAAGAGAAAAAATCAGAGTTGGGTTGAGGACTTGCGTGGATGTAGTTCCCCAGCTGCCGTACACCACGCGTGTCGTGCCCTGTGCCCGGTCGTGGAGGAGGTCACGGTCTTTAAGGTCACTCGATCGGTGGATCTAACGTGATCGTTGATGGCCTGACCTGACCTGACCCTGGCAGTCGGGAAGTCTGAAGCCCAAGTGACAACCTGCAGGCCACATCCAACACAGGCGCACGGAAGCAGACTGGGACGTTAGCAGTTCTCCCAGAGCACCAGTGATTCAACCAAGTCAAATACATGAACAAATTACCTGACACATTATAATGTTATTCTGTGACGAATATTCAGTTAGTGTTCACACACTCTTGTTGCAAGTATCACTAAGGCACAAGGCTGATTATCCCTTATCTTCAGGCTAATTAGCATACCAATATATGTTCTTGCGACCCTTGAGCACGACGATACGACCCTTGAGCACGACGGTACGACCCTTGAGCACGACGGTACGACCCTTGAGCACGACGGTGCGACCCTTGAGCACGACGGTACGACTCTTAGCTATGATGGCTTAGCCTTTGACCTGACCTCTCTAAGGGTCGGCCCGTGTGTGTGTAGCAGATGTGAACATTGCTTACAATTCTATGGTTGTATATCTGTCTGCCTGTCTCTGTGTCCGTCTGTTCCTCTCTGTCTATTGTCTTATATCTGTGTGTCCATTTCTTCTGTTCTCTCCCTTGTGGACAGTGACACGAATGAAGCCAGTTTTAGTCTGCCCAACTACCCAGTTGCCTTGTTCCGTTGTTTGTTATAGACAGAATGAAAATAAAACCTGAATAAAACGTGTGAGCGACAAGACAATGATGAATTGCCAGCTGGGGTCACGACTGACGAAAAGTAAAATTTTTATTTAAGACGAAAAAAAAATCCTGCTGCTGCTGTAATTTTTTTGTTCGTGTATTTTCATTTTATTGGACAAAAAAAATCTTGAGTTAACCAGCGTCTGGGATATCCCGTCAGTGATTGGCAAGGAAATTCCCCTCACGGAGTTACGCCAAGTGAGGGAAATATACGCTGGAGGGGCGTAATCTAATCTTGGGCAGGGAGGGAGAGAGGCATCTCCCTTAACCATGAGGTAGGGAGGGGAAGGGAGGAAGGCGTAGGGGCGAGGTAACTAAGGGTTCAGGAGCCCTGCAGGGTAATTCAGGTCCTTACTACCACTGTTGTTGATCATGTTACTACCCACTGTTGTTGATCATGTTACTACCACTGCTGTTGATCACGTTACTACCACTGTTGTTGATCATGTTACTACCACCACTGATGTTGATCATGTTGCTACCACTGTTGTTGATCATGTTACTACCACCACTGATGTTGATCATGTTGCTACCACTGTTGTTGATCATGTTACTACCACTGTTGTTGATCATGTTACTACCACTGTTGTTGATCATGTTACTACCACTGTTGTTGATCATGTTACTACCACTGTTGTTGATCATGTTACTACCACTGCTGTTGATCACGTTACTACCACTGTTGTTGATCATGTTACTACCACCACTGATGTTGATCATGTTGCTACCACTGTTGTTGATCATGTTACTACCACCACTGATGTTGATCATGTTGCTACCACTGTTGTTGATCATGTTACTACCACTGCTGTTGATCATGTTACTACCACTGTTGTTGATCATGTTACTACCACTGCTGTTGATCACGTTACTACCACTGTTGTTGATCATGTTACTACCACTGTTGTTGATCATGTTACTACCCACTGATGTTGATCATGTTACTACCACTGTTGTTGATCATGTTACTACCACTGTTGTTGATCATGTTACTACCACCACTGATGTTGATCATGTTACTACCACTGTTGTTGATCATGTTACTACCACTGCTGTTGATCATGTTACTACCACTGTTGTTGATCATGTTACTACCCACTGTTGTTGATCATGTTACTACCACCACTGCTGTTGATCATGTTACTACCACCACTGTTGTTGATCATGTTACTACCACCACTGTTGTTGATCATGTTACTACCACCACTGTTGTTGATCATGTTACTACCACCACTGTTGTTGATCATGTTACTACCACTGTTGTTGATCATGTTACTACCACTGCTGTTGATCATGTTACTACCACTGTTGTTGATCATGTTACTACCACCACTGCTGTTGATCATGTTACTACCACCACTGTTGTTGATCATGTTACTACCACTGCTGTTGATCATGTTACTACCACTGCTGTTGATCATGTTACTACCACTGTTGTTGATCATGTTACTACCACCACTGTTGTTGATCATGTTACTACCACCACTGTTGTTGATCATGTTACTACCACTGCTGTTGATCATGTTACTACCACTGTTGTTGATCATGTTACTACCACCACTGCTGTTGATCATGTTACTACCACCACTGTTGTTGATCATGTTACTACCACTGCTGTTGATCATGTTACTACCACTGCTGTTGATCATGTTACTACCACTGTTGTTGATCATGTTACTACCACCACTGCTGTTGATCTTGTTACTACCACTGCTGTTGATCATGTTACTACCACTGTTGTTGATCATGTTACTACCACTGTTGTTGATCATGTTACTACCACTGTTGTTGATCATGTTACTACCACCACTGTTGTTGATCATGTTACTACCACTGCTGTTGATCATGTTGCTACCACTGTTGTTGATCATGTTACTACCACTGTTGTTGATCATGTTACTACCACTGTTGTTGATCATGTTACTACCACTGTTGTTGATCATGTTACTACCACTGCTGTTGATCATGTTACTACCACTGTTGTTGATCATGTTACTACCACTGTTGTTGATCATGTTACTACCACCACTGCTGTTGATCATGTTACTACCACCACTGTTGTTGATCATGTTACTACCACTGTTGTTGATCACGTTACTACCACCACTGCTGTTGATCATGTTACTACCACTGTTGTTGATCATATTACTACCACTGTTGTTGATCATGTTACTACCACCACTGTTGTTGATCATGTTACTACCACTGCTGTTGATCATGTTACTACCACCACTGCTGTTGATCATGTTACTACCACTGCTGTTGATCATATTACTACCACTGTTGTTGATCATGTTACTACCACTGTTGTTGATCATGTTACTACCACTGTTGTTGATCACGCCACCACTGTTGTTGATCACGCCACCACTGTTGTTGATCACGCCACCACTGTTGTTGATCACGCCACCACTGTTGTTGATCACGCCACCACTGTTGTTGTTGCAAATGTCGTCGCCATCAGTTGGTGTTGGGGGGGGGGTTATAACAGGGAGGCCAGGGACCTAAATGGCTAAATTAACGGCCGGTTAACCATGGAAGGGCAGGACCACGTGACCTGCTGGTGACCACCTAAGCAGGTATGGTAGGACATGATCTCTCTCTCTCTCTCTCTCTCTCTCTCTCTCTCTCTCTCTCTCTCTCTCTCTCTCTCTCTCTCTCTCCAAGCAGGCATCACACGATTAAGTTATAATACAGGAGGAGTACCTTTCTTCGTGATGACACAATAGTCGAAGCCTCAGGCTGGAGTGTGACCAATCCAGAGCTTCCAGTCCTGACAAAACTGGTCACTGGAAACGTAGTTCCTTTCCATCACGTCCACTGGATTACAGTGAGCGAGGGAAGCTACTCTTCTATAAATCCTAGATATGTGTGATACAGATGGAATACATAAGTCAGCTATATAGACGAGTGATCATATAGAAAGTATAACCAGTAGATACGGAAGCCTTTCCAGGAGATGTCTAGTTGACTTTCCAGGAGATATCTAAACTTTTTCATTCGATGTCTAAGTCTTTCCACAGGATGTTTAATTTACCTCCCCAGGAGTAATCTAATCAACCTTCCAAGTAGATATCAATTTAACCTTCCCAGTAGATGTCTAATTAACTATCCGGGGAAAACTATCATAGTGACTGTCTTAGTAGATATCTAACCGACTTTTACCACGTCTGGTAAGTAAGATCAAAACTGCCATAGTCTGGAATTTTTTTTTTTTGTGCTCAACTGTGAGGAAAACAATTCCAGTGGTCCGTGTATCCTGCCCCTGATACCTGACAAGCCTTTCTTACTACCGGAAGTTTCTCCATATACAGAAATCTTAACCGTATGTAGAATGTTGTCAGCCAGACCCCCGCCTCATTAAACAGCACGTGTTGTCCAACAATCCAAGGATTATAGATATATAAACTGCTATAGCACAGCTCCATGTACAGCTTAGTCCAGCCATAGCTCAGCTCAGCGTATAGCACAGCTCCATGTACAGCTTAGTCCAGCCATAGCTCAGCTCAGCGTATAGCACAGCTCCATGTACAGCTTAGTCCAGCCATAGCTCAGTTCAGCGTATAGCACAGTTCCGCGTTTGGAGGTTCATTATACAAGAATATAACGTGATTACTTCCAGCTCCCTGCACAAGATGTCGCGCTAGAGGGAGCATGCTGAAACGTAAACAAGGTTAGTTCTCGTTTACGCCACCAGGTGAAGGACGCCAGAACATAAACAGCTCTAGTTCCTGCTTCTGTCACAACAGGGGAGCTTCAGTTCCCCTTCATGCCGCCAGGGGAGAAGTTCAGTTCCTGAAGTCTAAGGACACGACAACATTTTGGGGAGATCTTGGAACTTGTCTAAGTCCCGGTACACAGCTGAGGGACGATGCACCGAGACCTGTGTCGAGACACAAGGCTCGGAGCAGCTTCGACCAGGTTTATACCGAGACTTGCGTGCGAGACTGAAGAGCATAACTAGTCTTTAGAGACTTACGCTTAATAAAGTCTTACAGTTAGAGTTAATAACAATTCTAACAACAGGTAATTACTGCGAAGCCTTTGATGACTGAACCATTGTGTCGAAGTTCTATTCATCCTCTAACGAGCTCGTCTGCTTCATGTACCAGAGTATTGAAGCTTCATAAATGAAACCAATTTTTTGGTACTAAGGCTTTGCAGGGCCATCCTGATGGGCTTCGGGTGATGGTACATTCCAAACTAGTGATATGGGATATCAGTCTTCAGATGAAATGACCGTATCTTTCCTTCTGATGAACTGTTTCCATCTGAACTAATTTAGTGTAAAGGGAACTTCAGTAATCTTGCTTCGGTTAGAATAGGTTTGGGTAACGCGGCTTCAGTTAAACTGGCTTCGTTTAAACTGAATTCGGATTGACCTGACCTCGGTTAACCTTACCGGGCACTCGGGTCATGTCCTCAGGCCTCCCAGCTGGGCCGTCTTGAGAGAGAGAGAGAGAGAGAGAGAGAGAGAGAGAGAGAGAGAGAGAGAGAGAGAGAGAGAGAGCATGTTTATATGTGGGACGAGACGTAAATTACCTGGGACTGTCTAATGAACAACCCTGGTGGCCTTTCTTGACCTGGCTTCCTCCGCCATGCGACGGGAAGGGAAAGGAAGGAGGCATGGGAAGGGTAGGGAGGGGAAGGGCGGATGGGAAGGACAGATAACAGAAGACCTGGTGGTCTGTAAGAGTATTATCTGCTGGAGACGTTGATAGTTTCTTGTGTTCCTAATGTACACAGATGGAGACAGGATAATATATGAAGAATATGTGTTCTTTCCTCTTCAGCGGATTCCTTAATGGTAATGATTAATGTCACTTAAGTATTCGTCTGCCTGTGTTCAGAGATGTTCATGTATAAAGTTATAGAGAACATCAGTTGTTAGATCATTTTGTTCTTCTACAACTCTGAGGCTGGAGAACCATCGCCCATCGTAGTGTCTCGTCTCCTGCCTTACATCTCTGCCGTTATTTCTGGTCCATGAATATCTGATATGAAGAAATGTCATCTATTTTATCTTGACAAGTTATTTGATAATGTGAAAACTTCGGTTACATCTGGGAATATTCTCTCTCTGAAGGAGAGAGAGAGAGAGAGAGAGAGAGAGAGAGAGAGAGAGAGAGAGAGAGAGAGAGAGAGAGTACTTTAAGATATCTAAATTTTTCTCTGTAATGCATATGTCTCAGCCATGGCGTTACTTTGGTTCTTGTTCTTTGTATTCGTTCCAGTTTATATGCGTCCTTCTTCAAGTTTGGTGACATGCTGGTGGTGTATTCTGAGGTTAAGCGTTGTAAGGGAAGAGGAAGAGAAGGAAGGTTCCCTGTTGACCCCAAGGTTCATAGGTTAAGGTTGCTTGTTGACCCTGGGGGTCAAGAACTGCCCGCTAACCCCTGGAGGTCAGGGCTCAGGGTGGCCTGCAGTAGTGAACAGTTACCTTTTACCCCTATGGGTCTGGGGTCATCTGGTGTTCCTGGAGGGCAGGGGTCGTGGTCTGGCCACAGCTTCTTGGGGTCATGGGTCAGGATGGGTCATTACCATTGATTCTTCATCACTCACGCCTGACCCGCCTGACGTTATGGCATCCCACTGGTTGAGCCTGCCTCCAGGCCCTACCCTGGTGTACTGGGACTTGTCTGTCTGTCTGTCCCCTGGAGAAAGTAGTGTATTTCTTGTCTCCCCTAACCCTGCCCTATGGCCCTGACCTCTTGCCCGTGTGTTGACGTTTGTTTGATGTGTGACCCAGTCTGTGTCACAGTCAAGTAAGGTCGGTATTAGGTCACCTCTTCAGCCATACTGTGGATCGAATACCTTTTCTCTCGAGAATAAAATTCTTGAAGGTAAAGTAAATATGATGTCCTGTGTAAGATCGTCGGGTTTACATGTTATCTTCAAGAGGCGTCTCCACACGTCTTACGTACTCGACGTAACGTCTTGAAAACACTGAGACGGTTCACAGTACGACCTGGACATTGCTGGAGAATCTTTCCGAATGACGTTGAACTTTAGTAACGTCATCAAGCCGCGCAGTGTCTGACTTGTGATCCTCACATTGGAGGCGCGCCAGCAGATGTCTTGTTTTCCCCAGGAAGCTGTTGACATTCCCGTGACGTATTGCCTCAAGATTTTGGGAAAGAAGGTTCCAAACCCGGCCAGACCATCGCTTCACATGAGTTCAACCCCCTCGACCCTTGACCCCGGGATCATAGGGTCAGGGTTGGACAACGCTGCTCCTCAACACACGAACACGTCCGGGATCCTTCGTGTTCCTTTAGGCATTGTATGATTGATACTGTTTCATTCTGACTGAACATCCTGTGTATCCTGTCTGAACAAGGTGTTTGATTTTGAATTAGATCTTGACTTTGAGATACTTAACTTTGACCTCAACTTCTTTATTTTCTTTTCATTAGAGGAATGTCCTCATTAAACGCGTCTTTTTATAAGCGACTGCAAATATACAGAGTTTCTGTTCATTCATTTTTTTCTCTGAAATGATGACTATACTAAACTGAAATATATTTTTACGGTGTTGTAAAAGATATAATTTCCAGAAACCAAAAATTTCACTCTTGAAACAGAAGCAATTTCGTGCTCTACCAAAAATCACCATGCGTCAGTACCATGCGTCAGCACCATGCGTCAGTACCATGCGTCAGCACCATGCCTCAGCACCATGTGTCAGCACCATGCCTCAGCACCATGCCTCAGCACCATGTGTCAGCACCATGCGTCAGCACCGTGCATCACCACTAAACATCACCATGCATTCACTTCATCCTCGCAATTCAAGTCATGAGAGAAATTACACTTTTCCTTCATCTATAAAATCATTCTATTTTTATCACGCGATTTGCATATTCGTCTTGTGACAAAACGTCAGACGTCAGCGACGAGACGTCGAGGTCGAGCTGACACTCGAAGTCAGGACTGGCCCTCGAGGACCAGGTCACACCATGTGGGACCTGCTGATCTGGTGGACAAGAAGCAACAGACCTGGGAGGCAAGACCCGGCAGACTGTGAAGTGAGTTAACTAATTTGCTCGGTAGAACTTGGGACGATGACTGGCAAGACTTGGTAAACTGCTCTCTCTCTCTCTCTCTCTCTCTCTCTCTCTCTCTCTCTCTCTCTCTCTCTCTCTCTCTCTCTCTCCTCCACAGGACGTCACGAGAATCCTTCCCTCCTCCTGTATTCGTACAAGACATCCGTCCTGCGTGAGGATGCGTGTCACTGGTAGCGAGGGTCTGGCCCCTTTGCTCTCTCGCCACGGAATCTTAAGACTTTAAAAAACTTACAAAACTTGTAAAAGAAAGTTTAATGAAATACTTCATTTCCTTTTCACTTTGATATACAACACAAGGAACGTAGGGAGCGACTGAGGAAGGACTTTCCCCGACTCATTATCATTTACGAAACTATTGTTAAAAGAAATGTTAAATCTGATTGCAAATGTGAACGACTTTGTTGGAATGTTTACACCAGTAATTGTAAATCAGGCCAAAAGTTAAGGCATAATGTTAACTTGTAAATGAAAAGTAGGTCTATTGAGGGTTAAATGTTTCTAAGATTTTTGATTGTAAAAGAAGAGGAAGGATGTTTTGTATCCCTGTTGGAGATTGTGATGCAGAACTTTTTATCATTGTTGTGTACTGTATTATTACCACGTCATTGTACCTGCTTGTAACACAGTCCCGCCCTACCTCTCCCTGGTCTCCCTGACCTGATGCCTGGTCCCCTGGTCTCCCTGACCTGCAGCCGTCTCACTGACCTCTTACGCGTCATACGTCATACATAACCTCTGACTCGACCTGCTCCGTTTCCTCCTCAGGCTTCTGCTACGCCGAGATGGTGACCTGGGGAGGTCAGTCCTCGGGTCAGCTGTACACCGCTGCCTACCAGCTGGTGGGAGAGTTCGTTGCCTATCTACTGGGTGTCCTCAACACACTCTTCACTGCCTCCACACTGGCCGCTGTCAGTAAGGCTCTGGTAAGGACGTTCCTCAACTTGGCCTTAGGAAGGGAGTGGCCTGTTGCATGTGTCTGTGGCCTCGTATTAGCTATACTGCTCTGTAATCCACTTTTAAAATCCCCACTATCTTGTAATCTCCTTCTCTCGTAGTGTAATCCCCTATCCAGTGTAATCTTCCTCAAACTCTTGTTCTGTAATTTCTGTAACATCCCGTAAGCTGTAATTGTGCTATGCTTTTTTTGTATTCCATGTTTAACAACCAATCGTGAAATCCTTCAGTAAAATACACTTGTAAGTAATCCCCAGCAATCTCCCTTTTTGTGTGGTGCCCATCAAAGCTCCATGTACGAAGTGTTACTCTGTAATGTAATTGTTCTAGAACAAGTGATTTTGTATTCCCTTTTTTTTTGACACCCAATTGTTTATCGCACTGTCATTTCCCGCTCAGTATGTCTTTCCTTTAGGGACTGTAGCACTGTAGGTCTGTTTATGATGCCTCCAACCCTTGAGCACGACGGTACGTTTCCTGAGCACGACGGTACGACCCCTAGGTATGATATCTTGGCGTCAGTGGGTCAGGTCAGAGATCAGGCCATCATGCCCAAGGGTCGTTCCGTCATGTTAAAGAGATTGGGGAATCACCCCAGAGACCTCTGAGAACATACGCCCCTCATCCTTTCGTAATGGCCCCTCTGTCAGGGGGGTCTCTGGATGAAGCACAATTATTATGAGGACACGTGGGAAGGGTTTTATGTCCAGTAAGTGTGTATGATCTTAGATCATCTTGATCGCTGCAGGTGTTAAGTGTTTTCCATTAATGGTTATGACTTGACGGTGACGACCTTAATTACCCTGGCAGTTGACCCAGCAGTGAACCATCCAACCAAGTTCACAGGGAGATACTATACATGGCCTCCTGCATAGGAAGACACATGGCCTCCTACATAGGAAGGCACATGGCCTCCTACGTAGGAAGACACATGGCCTCCCGCATCACTGTGTGTACCTACCTTCTGTGTACAGGGAGAGGGAGAAGGTGTGGTTCATTCAGTACAGAAGGACATAGTACGTAGTAGTCCACTCACAAGGGGGCATCAGTAACTGTAAGCGCCTCTCCTGAACTCTGGGGTTTCTCTCCCCGACAGTCGGCCACGATGGACTACATGTCTGGTGGGAAGGTGAAGCACTTCGTCACGTCGCAGGTCGGACGTGTCCCGGGTACCCTCGTCCCCCCTGACTTCATCGCGGCTGGCGCCTCCCTCTCCGTGGCCGTCATCCTGGCCCTCGGCCTCGAGGTGAGTAAGGGGGGGGGGGGGGTGGCAGGAATACTCATGATACCTGGGGAGGAGGAGAGAAGAGTTGAGGGAGAGAAGGATAACCCGGAAGGTTAGAAAGAGAGAGTAAGGCACACAGGGACTTGATTCAGGAAACAGAAAAGAACAGAATAGGAGGGATGGATGAGGGACGATGGAACGGGAGACGTCATGCTGATCAGCTCACGAACCAGTGTAACAGGAGGATCAGGACGGGAACAGATGAGGTCAGGTTGGTAAAATCAGGAAACAGTGGAGAGATAGGCGGTGGATAGTAAAGATAGTGGGGAAGATAGGCGGTGGATAGTAAAGATAGTGGGGAAGATAGGCGGTGGATAGTAAAGATAGTGGGGAAGATAGGCGGTGGATGATAAAGTGAAGAAGAAACATAGAGATGAGAAGCCGCAGCGTTGACCCACAGTCAGGAATGTAGGACTCATAGTGAAGGAATCAGGATGTCGTATACAGAGAGAGAGAGAGAGAGAGAGAGAGAGAGAGAGAGAGAGAGAGAGAGAGGTTGTTAGTGCACAGCAGAGGTCCCTTTAACTCCCCTTCTTCCTCCCCCCCAGCAATCAGGGTTCCTGAGGCTGACGATGAGCCTGGCGACGCTGGTGGGTCTCCTCTTCTTCCTTGTTGTTGGAGGCCTTCACACGGAGCAGAACCCCGACCACCTACACCACGCCTTCAACATCGGCTCATCCGAGGTCAGTCACTGCTCACGTGTGTGTGTGCGTGTGTGTGTGTGTGTGTGAGGAACGGCCATGTCACGCAAAACTCATTCCCTTGAAAATATAAAACGAAATTCTTCCAAATGGAATATGAATTTTGTAATAACCTGTAAAAAAAAAATGGATCCTCACTTAATAATTAACTCGCGTGTTAATGAGTTTCCTGGGAATACCAGATGATCACAAGATTTCAGTGGGACTCGGACCCAAAACAAACTGCATCACCATTTCCTCCATGGTACCATGAAACCCGTCGTAATTCTCTGCCACAGACGCAGAGAAATCTTAAGAAGACGCAACGGATGGAAGAAGAAAAATCTTTCAGAAGTTGGTAAGGATCAGCGAGAGATAGTTAAGGGCTGGATACCAGAGGAGGGCAGGTCGCCCGAGGCAATCAGAGGTGTGAAATGTGATTGGCTCCTGATTGGCCGAGTAGACGGCAGGGGACTGGAGAGGACGCTGTGTGGAAGGATTCTGATGAAGTTGTATCGAAAAAAAAAGGCAACTCGATATATCTTGTCTATTTTCTGTTCTAATCAATGCTTAGAAAATCCTCTCAGCAAATGTGGACAGTCATGAGTGAACCAGCGTGACTTAGACCAGGAATGAACCAGCGTAACTCGAATCGTAAACAAATAACTTGGGTAAGGCTTCCAGAAGGAATGAAATTCGAGATAATCCAGTGCAGTCACGAAGATTCGGGTTCCATCACCTTCACAGTGTCCATGGACACAGTGTCCACCTCCACAGTGTCCATGGACAGGGATTTTACGAGTGGAGAAAAGGTTCCGGCATAGAGTCAACACACACACACACACACACAAGAACTGGCCAACAAGCATAAGACCCAAGTTTCCTGCAGCTCCATTACCAGCCACCTTCACACTAACCCACTCTCAGTGAACCCACCCCGCTGAACCCACTCTCAGCGAATACATACTTAAGGATCAGGAATCCAGATCCATAATGGGAAAAAAAAATATAGAACTTCTTCACGAACGAACGAATCAGTGAATCAAATTCCGAGTGAAGCAGTCCCACCAACATCAAACGAACCCACGAAGTAGTGAACCAAACCCAGAGAGAAGCAACTCACAACACCTAATGAACCAACGAAACTGTGATCGAACACGAAACCCAAAACGAAGCAGCCCCGCCTCCGTCACCTGATTAACCCACCACGCAGTGAACGAACCCAGAACGAAGCAGTCCTGTTACTATCGCCTAGTGAACGAAGCAGTAAAACGAACCCTAGACACTCATCGCCCACGTAGTTCCAGGTTTTCTGGACGTCTAAGCCAACTGGGACCTGCCGGGGCTGTAGCCAAATCCCCGACGTACTCAGAGAAATTGCGTCAGGAAATGTGCGACTCCAAAACGCGTTCGTAGGTGGTTTATGGGGCCCAAGTCTACTGAGGATGGTGCCGAAGAGTCGAAAGTCGACCTCTTGAAGCCGTAAAACGCTTCGAATAGTTCGTGATGTGGCGCCTTCTACGCCTCCCAGGTGTCATGTGTCAAGGTTTTCCATGGATGGTGACAGAATGTTTGTGGTTTTATGAATATATGTAAGTATGTATGTAAGTATATATGTAAATATATATTTCTCTAGTGTTAATTCGTATTTGTTCATTGTCTGCAGATAACAGTAGTCTTTGTGATAAGATATTCACCGACAGAAGTCGATGTGTTAGACTGCATGGCAGGAAGGTAGTTGTGTTATGATGTGTGAAAGAGAGTTAGATGTCGGAAGTTTGATGCTGTGTTAACACACTGGCTAGGCTTCAATGTTTTTTTTTGTTGTTGGACCGGATGTCATGGTGTTATTATAAGGGTGGTGTTAGGTGCCTGTATGTTGTGATACTGGTGATTTTACAGGATCAGTATTCTCTGTTTATATATATATATATATATATATATATATATATATATATATATATATATATATATATATATATATATATTATTACACGAAAGTGCACTTGGGAACTTATCGTATTTCATTTTTCCTATGGACTCATAGGAATATATATATATATATATATATATATATATATATATATATATATATATATATATATATATATATATATTACACGAAAGTGCACTTGGGAACTTATCGTATTTCATTTTTCCTATGGACTCATAGAAATATATATATATATATATATATATATATATATATATATATATATATATATATATATATATATATATATATATATATATATATGTTGTATGGTTGCGAGGCGTGGGCTATGGATAGAGATGTGCGCAGGAGGATGGATGTGCTGGAAATGAGATGTTTGAGGACAATGTGTGGTGTGAGGTGGTTTGATCGAGTAAGTAACGTAAGGGTAAGAGAGATGTGTGGAAATAAAAAGAGCGTGGTTGAGAGAGCAGAAGAGGGTGTTTTGAAATGGTTTGGGCACATGGAGAGAATGAGTGAGGAGAGATTGACCAAGAGGATATATGTGTCGGAGGTGGAGGGAACGAGGAGAAGAGGGAGACCAAATTGGAGGTGGAAAGATGGAGTGAAAAAGATTTTGTGTGATCGGGGCCTGAACATGCAGGAGGGTGAAAGGAGGGCAAGAAATAGAGTGAATTGGAGTCATGTGGTATACAGGGGTTGACGTGCTGTCAGTGGATTGAAGCAAGGCATGTGAAGCGTCTGGGGTAAACCATGGAAAGCTGTGTAGGTATGTATATTTGCGTGTGTGGACGTGTGTATGTACATGTGTATGGGGGGGGGGGTTGGGCCATTTCTTTCGTCTGTTTCCTTGCGCTACCTCGCAGACGCGGGAGACAGCGACAAAGTATAAAAAAAAAAAAAAAAAAAAAAAAAATATATATATATATATATATATATATATATATATATATATATATATATATATATATGTAAACGAAAACCATGAACGAGAAACCTGAAGATGAAATGGAGTATCATTGTTGATAATTCTGTCAAAGGAAATATTTAGACACAGTCTGTGACCCCTTGAGCACGACCCTTGGATATAATGAGGTGAACTTTGGGCTAAAACACGTACATGCCTGGACCTGACCTGTATGTATGTCTACGATGAATATCGGATTAATGTATATGCATGTATGATTATATGTATGTATTAAACTTGTAATCAGTCTGTCAACCGAACTACTGTGTCTATTTGCCTATTGGTCAATGTGTCTGTATCATACGTCACTCAGAGACTCGACACTCGCTCGTCATCCAGAAGCCAAAGATACATGGAACCCCGACTTGACTGTATATCAGCGTTGTATTTTGTCCTCTGATGTCCTCTAACATCAGATATGTTCAGTACTGCAAGTTTGGATCGAGTGTCTCCAGTGTGATGATGATGATGATCTTAGTGTTTCTCCCTTCTTTATGAGATGGTTTTCCTTTGGCTCACTCGAGCCGTGACATCAGACCAAATATAGCCTTTCAGACCAATCTGGGTTACACTAGGGTCCGTTGCATATGTAATTGCATTGAGATCTGAAGACATGAATTGTGAAGGATCATTAACATATATGCTGTTAAGAATTCATAGTGTCCGCTCTTGAAGTCACGCAAGGAGTTCGAAGCGCTCCGGAACCACGCTCGAAGGTTCCAGAACCAAGTCGACGACAGGGAAAAGTTTTATTCACTGAAGTGAACTTATCCGCAATTGTAGTTCGAGCGTGAGCGAGGAGTGTAGAGGTAAACCCAGTAAGGCGAGCTGAAGGCCCGCTACAACATGCCACTACTGGGAGGTGTCTGTAGTGTTGCAGTTAATCCTGAGAAATATACGTCACGTCTCTGTATTCCAAGAGGACGTAACTGGTTGGTGAACTCTGTGAGTATCGAATGAACTACTTAATTGGGTGAAGTTTTGGAGACGTACTTTATATATGTGGTTTTTCTTTAGATAATACAGCTGTTTGAAGTATGTTTAGCTTAAAAGTTTATCTTAAGTTCTGTATTAGATCTTTGAACTGAATTCTATGAGAGCTGTAGTCAAATTTGGATCATGCAGATGTCCTTCCTTCAGAGCCATTAGTTCACTAAATGCTTCCCAGGATACGTGAAATTTCAAGACTGAAATTCATTAAGTGGATACAAAACTTTCATAAAGTACGCATTGCTTTGGTACTGATTTTATCGTCGGAAATGATACAAAATACAGCAACTTGATGGGCCACATCATAGTGTGTGTGTGTGTGTGTGTGTGATCTTGGAATTATATTCAACACCTGAAGAAGGTGTTCGAGATTTTTCGGTTGGTGAACGTTGGAGCTTACGTTCACGGTTTGAATGACCCTGACAGTTGATAGGCCTAAAGCCCAACCAACCAACCAGATCAAGTCGCATTTACCATTGGTAGAACTGTGCAAGTATTGTAAACAGTTTTGATAGACTATTCAATTAATGACAGAAAATTTACATATCTACACCATTCAAAGACAATCTTAATCCAGCGTATTACAACTGTGTAAGAGGCGTTGGGGAAGGATTTATCAATATCTATATTGTATATTTTTTCGATTACTGGGGAAGATTTCGATGTAATGAACATTTTTGTGTATGCAATCAAAATCCTCTGTGACTATTTCTGGACATTTTGAATAGTTTAGTGGATCAACGTAGTTACTGCAACACTCTGGCTACGTCAGTAGTCATATACCTATAGGCATCATGAATGTAACGAGATAAGTTCCGGTATCAATCGTTGCGGTTATTTACCAAACATGATTTACCAAACATGCAGGTGTTCGAGGAAAGCGGATTCGTTCGGATCAGTTGGATCGCCAGATATAGAACAGTGTAAGAGGATTGGTAGTGGAGCTATTTTTAGAATGTGTAATTCAGGTACGCTGGATATCATAGTTAAAAGTTGGTGAGTGGAGAACGTGAACAGAGTGAGATAGGAGTTGTAGGATCGGGAAATGGGAGGAAAGACCTACTGAACGGAAAGGGATGTTTGAGGATTTAAGTATGTCTGTGCTGCTGTGTTTACACAGTTTCCATGAGACAGACAACATGAGACCTGATTGGCCCACGACTGAGTTGTCTGGTAAAAAAGTCTTTTAACTTGACAAGATGTAATTTCGCTCGGTCGTTTTTGAGCTACCACAGACTCCCTGCTGCTGCACATTAACGTTCTCCTGTCCCCGTTACCGCTGTCGTTTATACAGTTTATTTCTGGCGTTTTTCTAAGAGTATACATGAATTTATAAGATGTCTGTCTAAACGACTTTTGAAGGTATTTACAGTCAACATTCTCTACGTCTGACGGTAACTTATTCCAGTGCTCAACGCACTTATAGGAAAAACTTTCTTCCCCACGTCCGTACTTTAGCTATTGAGTTTTATCCATTTGTTCTGGTAACCGTATTTTCTTGTACTTCGAAAAGATGTTCGTCATTTACTTTATCGAACTTGTTCAGAATTTTGAAAACGGATTAAGTTGCCTCGAAGTCTGTTTTAGAGAGATGATCCAGTCGTTTTAGCCTCTTCGTATGCGAGATTTCTAAGGGATGGGAGCAATTTTGTCGCGTGTTTTTGTACGTTCTGTAATTTTCCCTAGTATTTTTCCTAGTTTAGGGACCAAAACTGGACTGCATATTACAGGCGTGGTCTTACTAGAGTATTATAAAGTGAGAATTGTTTTTGGTGTCTTGTAACCTATGTACCTGGCTATGAAATCTAACATTTGGTTGCCTTTTTTACTTGCTGCTTGACACTGTTTAGTGGATTTCCGATTGTTGCTAATGACAACTCCGTGGTCCTTTTCTTCATTTACTTTAATTAGTTTCCGAATAGTTTGTAGTCGTAACGTATATTTTTGTTTCCAAAGTGCTTAACTTTACACTTGACAATAAACTTCATTTGCCATCTTTCTGACGACTCTCTATTAGCTTAAGATCGAATCATGTCGTAATCCCGCTTGTTTACAGCTCTACCTCCTGCTTCAGTATCTTCAGCAAATTTGGAGATCTGGTATATGAGAGAGTTCGAGGTCATTCATGTATATTATGAACAGAATTGGGCCTAATACCGACCCCTGTAGTACACCACTGGTTACGTCTAGCCAAACTTGAGGCTTCGCAGTTTGATACTACACGCTGCTCTTCCATTAAGCCAGTCTCTCTGATCCATGTACAGAGTTATTCACCGATTCCATGTGCTTTGAGTTTGTGTAAGTCTTTTGTGTATTACTTTATCGAAAGCCTTTTGGTAATCTGAATATACTACATCAGACGGTAATTTTTTGTCCCAGTTTCCCCTTCCCCAAACACACACACACACACACACACAACGACTCCTCGCCCTTCCCCACTCTCCGAGTTCCTTCGTTAGGTAGACCGTGATTTGCTCTCTTGAGTAGTCTCTCTATCGGAAAAAGGCCTGATATTCTGGTGGAATATCTGAAGTGGCGAGGGTTCAGAGTTATGACCGTTTAGGAAATGGTTGGAAAAGTTGGTTGTGGTTTGTGACACGAACAAAATTGGGTGATGGGCTGTGTGGAATCCTTAGTTAGAACTACAGTCATCTTGACCATTATCCTTAAACACTCATGGTCTCTGTATTAAGATAGTAGATTATTGTTCTGAATGGGATTTGTGCTTGAGTGTTGGGGTTAGGACCTGTCGCATGGAGTACACGCAGTAGAAAAAGTATGTCCGGATGAGTCAGATGAATGTTCAAATGATCAGTACTACTTTTGTTGTCTCTGTAGGTTGGTAAGCGAAGAAATTTTCCTAATCATTATGGTAGCCCAACTGTATGGTTATTTTCATGATATATGGCAATATAACATTTTTATACCAAATGACAGGATAGGTCGCTACCACGCTATATATTACAATACCATGAAACCATTGATAACATTGTAAGAGCAGACCAATGTACATTTCTCAAAATCTTTCGTCCGGGTTGTCGTACTCTCATAAAAAGACAGGTAAGATACTTTTTCATTTTTGCGACATGTACGTGATAGACAGAGAACAGAAGAGCTGACGGTACGTGACCAGGTATGACAGTAATAGTGAAGCTTCTTTAAAGAACTTTTAACTTATTATTAAATGAGTGCTGTTCATGGCGAGAGGTACTGAAGATGAGAGAAGTGTTATTTTCAGATGTAAAATGGTCGTGTTTAAATGGTGTGAATAGGGACGTTGTCTTTGATGTATTCACGTGATGTAGATAAGTGAAAAGTAAAGAGCACTTTTATTGGTTTGGATTACCATGTTTACGTTAGAGGTTTTGATATTAGCTGAGGGCCGTGAGCGAGCCGAGAAGCTGTTGGCACCAGTTGCAGGCCGGATTCTAAGGTTTACCTTGTCCCGAATTCTTAAGACCAGTTTGTAGCCTCTGGGTTTGACACTCCCAGGGTCGCATCGACCTCGTAACGGCCTTGATTCTTTGATAGATTCCATGATTCGAGCAAATCGTATTCCAAGCTTGGTTATAGATCATGTGCGAAGGGAATTCAGAATGAGAAGGGCTTTATTCCAAGACCTTTCATGCATTATTCAGTTCAAAGATGTTCCAAACTAGTTAAATGGTCTAACATTAAACTTTGTAATGTTGTCAACGGGTTGACTTACTCCAGACACTCAAACTTTAGTTCTAGCCTTGGCACCCTGCTCCTGTGGAAGCAGCACTAACCAGTTTAGTCTGTCAATAGCTGCTGGCTGGAGCAGCTGTGTGCATGGCGGTCTACAGCAGCTTCTACGAGACAGGGAGACTGGTGAAGACGCAGAAGCGACCTCACAGAGTCTTGCCTATCGCCCTCTCCCTTGCCACCGGCCTCACCTTCCTCGCCTTCTTCGCCCTGGGCATCGTCCTGACACTCATGACAGGCAACATGTAAGTAGTTCTTGGGTCATAGGTAGAGTAGAGGTCTTGCTCCCTTGGTCATTACCAGAGTTGCTTCTAGGACACTGAAGGTTCTTCCTTGTGACCTAAACAGGCTAAGGGTTGTGGAAGAGTCTGCTGGCCTGTGTTCTCGAGGTCTTCAAGACACTAGCGAGTCACGCCTCTGGTAAAAGATGTATTTGAGATTCTGTTTCCAGTCGCTGAACCAGATAGAACCCTCTAGTAATAACTTTTTCCATATTTTTCAAAATGTCAGATAATGGAGGAACCAAATGAAGAAAATATATGTTTGTTACTGGTGGGAACTATTCGGGTATAAGACGAGGGCCTTGCGTATGATGTACCCTTGATAAAGTTCTGGAATATTGAAGGAGTATTCCATTTATTGATTTCCTTGCTTGAGGCTTCATTGAACCTGTTAACATCTTCTAAAGGAAATTAAATCCAATGACAAGTTTTAGATAGGAAATAATGTAGATAGACATGTTCCCAAATTTTAATAGAAAGCTCTGAAACTCCAGCATCTACGTTGCCTATATTATGAATGAAGAAGTTGGGAAAAACATGTTTGAATCGACATTTACTCTTTATCCAGGGTTCTGAGTTTTCTTACATAAGAGGTAATAGACAGGTAAGTCCACGTTATTGTGTTCAAGAAGCAATAGGTTGACGTTAACACTGATTTTTTAAACTAATCCGGGGACCTTCCAGTACAGCAGCCTTCAACAGCACGCTCGTTTAGTGTTCTCGGATACCGACATTTATTTTGCTGATTGTTTATGTGATTTCAGAATGGCAATATTGAGAATAGTAAAGTTTTAATCATCAGAATACATAGTAACAGATGAAACACCCTGGTGAGTCAGAAACGGGTGGCCATGAATAAGAGGCCATCTATTAACAGATGTTCCCTTCCGCAGGATTCCCCCTGAGGGCGCACCGCTCATCCAGGCGCTGGAACGTCGCGATGTAGGCTGGGCCAGACTTGTCCTTGGGTCCTTCCAGGTAAGTCTGGTTTTATCCGTGTGTTTTGTAAAGTTGTTTTTCAAGATACATGCATTTGATATGTTCCTGTCGAGTGTTACTGTGGTACAATTTGGTTACTTTCCAGGGACATCCTGTATGTTTTTTATACTTTCCAGTTACACCTTCCATGACCTGGATGCTTTCGAAGAGTACAAAGTATGCATTATATATCATCTTGGACGTTTTGTATGCCCCACTTAACCTCCCAGGGAAGTCCTGTATGCTTCAGATGCTGTCCACAGGTGTTTTGTAATTTTTTCTTTTCAGGAATGTCCATCCAGTAATCTTTGATTATGTTTCTGGAACTTTGGTAAGTTATGTTTTCTTCTAAGAGTGTTAAGTAACAGTAGTAAGTTATATTTGCTTCCAAGAGTGTTAAGTTTGTTATTCTTATCAGGGAAATTTGGTTTCCCTTCAGTGTAGTTGTGTTATAGCTGTCCTCTACAATACATCCATCATGTACATTACATGATAGAGATAGTCATTATATCCAGTCACACTCTGTATGTCCTAAAAATTAAGTTTGTTGAAATATATATTGTTCACCATTCATAGGATGTCATTCCTACAAGAAGATTCCATCTACTGTTACCTTTAAAGACGACTTCCAGCATAAGCCATACCCCAACTTCCTTTAATTGCAGTTGATGGTTAGAGACATCTGTGTACAAGTTCTAGTGTTGATTTAAAACAATAGTTAAAATTGTCAAGAATGCTGGGTAGTTTTGACGGAGGAGGGATGCTGGTGTCGACACCATCTGAAGTTTTCCTGCTGCTGCAAGTTCCTAGTTAGGTGACTTGTGTTGTGTTAGTCAGGTTGTCCATGAGTAGGAATGACATCTGTACTCACCCTTTCCAGCTTGGGAACTCTTCTCCTAGTTAAGGTAATCTGAGGTAACCTGACAAGATTCTCTGCATGATATGTTCTTTTCTTCCTCTTCTATTGTAGGTTGTCGCAGGGTATGAAATCAGCCTGCCACAGTGGTCACTGTAGGAATGTACAGTGTTTATTGTAGTTTGGAGCTTTTGTTGTTAAGCTTTTAACTTCTGGAGGGGGCTTGTCCTTCCTGAAACATCTAGTATATCCCCTTTATCTTTTAAAGATATATAACGTAAAAGTTATCTTGCTCTAAGGTCATACAAAGATGTCTTCAGTATCGCACCTCACTGACTCCAATGCTCCTCGGTGCTTGTATCGTCACTGAACCAGACTGTTAATGATTTAATACACTGATCAAATTCACTCGTTATTTGATAAACTCGTGGTACCACCTCCTACAGATTGTACTTGGACGGGTACCCCACATACTTTTTTTCCTCAGAGATGACTCTTAATATGCAGTTAACCCACAGGTGGTGATGCTATGTTTGGCGCTGGTAGAGGCAGCAGATCCACTATCCAGACAGTTAGTGTCCCTGGCCACTGATGGTCTATTGCCAACCACCCTTGCCCACCAGTGTTCTCGCACAGCCTCGCATGCCCACGCCCACCTAGCTGGAGGTGCCTTGGCAGCCCTACTGGCTCTTCTTTTCAGCCATGTTCTCCTTCTACAGGTAAGAGGGTCAGGACACCAGTAATGTAGCTCAGCCTACATAGGGAGCATCCAGTGAGTACCATCAGTAGAAGTGTGCATACCTCCCCACCTGCTGCAAATGAGAGTGATGTGCTTATTTTCCTTACTCTTCTCCTGGTAGCTAAACTGATGAGATGGTGTATATTTGAGGAAGAAGCATAGATGGTGTACATGTTGTATCTTGAGATTGCTCCTGGACTATTCATTATTAAACACCGAAGTTGTCCTTTGTGGAACATGTGCTTAATGAAGTTTGTAGATGATATTACAGATCAGTACATATTGGAATGATTAGTTAATGGCTTTCTTCTTGAAATGCACAAATGGATTCCCTTGGAGAGCAAAGGATTTGTGTGTGAGCCTGTATTTTTTTTTTTTAGGCTTTACTGTTTGCTGTTATAGATAAACGAATAAATTTTGCAGTTCATCATCTATATTGCTAAGAATCATTTTGTTTAGACATCTAGGTATTTGAGATGGAAACTTTCTTTAAGATTATTTGGATGACATAATTTTGTGCTTGTTGATTTGTTGGATTAAGTAATTAAGGCTCAGAAAGCATAGTCGTTAGTGTTGCAAACTCCAAGAAAATCCATCTATTACTCTGCAGCCCTTGTGGACAAAAGGTAGCTTACTGTTAGGCTTAGGAAATGTATAACTAATTACAGCCTCTTAAGAATGTGTTTGCAGTGGCATGAAAACCAACCGCATACTGTTCAGCATGAGGTGACCCTGTTCCTGATTGTTCTCCCTCAGGTGCTGGCCACTTGTGCCCTGTGTCTACATGTGGTGGTGGTCATGACAGTGATGTATCGCAGACATCGCTGTTCCTATGGATCTCTCTGCTCTGTAGCTGCCACTGCCTCATCTAGTGAGCCCTACAGCTACCAACACGTTGCACCTCCACACTCCCGTCAGGAAAGAACACTGCACTTCCTTAAGGTTAGAGTTGGATGCTCTTGAGATGGAATAGATATTCTAATATTCATGTAAATTAGTGTTTGTGTTATGGCTGTTATACCAGATTGATGTTTACAAGGTGGTGTGATTGTAACACTACAGGGAATGTGTACCATTGGTGTGTAGACATTGTACCATCATGTACCTGACATAATGATTAAATGATTGGACTACTAGTTTGGTACGCATTATCAGTGATGAAGAATTAGAACTTAAACACCGTTATGAATATTGTACCATGTGTATTATTACTCTCTGGTGTCTTGCAGGATGGGCTACGGGTCCTACCAACTAGAGTCCGGATTCAAAAGGACAGAGCCTCTTCTTTCACCTCTCCAGACTCTGAAAGTGGTGTCAGTGGCCTTGGTGTTGACATGCGTGACACTGTTCCTCTGTTGGATAATCCCCAGGATCCCGATACTTCACCCATTGCATCACCTCTTAATGACCCACTCACCTCTCCCCTCCATGACCCAGAGTGGGCAAGTAGTGAGGTTGTGACCTCCAAGGAAGAGGGTCAGTCTGTCAGCCAGGAGATGAACACATCTGATACAGAGTCTGCAGCATCAGGATATGGCACTGACACTGAAGCAGAAGATGATATTGATGCAGTGGTGGCTGAATACCAGGAGAAGCTGCGAGTGGCCACACTGAACACAGGTGTACCCCATGCCCCAACGGTGGCCACTGCACGGCAGGCATGCATGGCCCTGACAGCACTGTTGCTTATAGTGGTGGTGGCAGCACTAGTGGCTGTTTATGGATGGCAGAATGGTGGTGACCACCCATTCTTGGTGGTGGCCTTGTCAACATCCATGCTGGCTGCATTGGTGCTAGTAGCAGTTCTTACCCGACTACCCACCCTCCGCCCTGCTCACACCGCTTCCTTCAGGGTTCCAGCTGCTCCCTGGCTTCCAGCTGCTGCCCTCCTCCTCAATGTAATCCTCCTGGTACAGGTCTTGAGGCATTCCTGGCTCATCATAACAATCTACACTACAACAGGTGTGTCCTTGTTGCCACTATTTATGTGTTGGTCACTCTAAAGTTGGAGGTGCACTTGAATTATCTACCTCTTATATCGACAGGCATACCCATAATGACAAGAGAATCGCCTTCTTTGAAAATATGACATGCAGTGCATCCAGATCTTGGTTTAGATTGTTTGATTTTCTGAATTTTATGAAGTGTAATTAAATAGTTTTGTCTACTTCTGTGATAAGAAATGTTAAGTATAATGGGCAATGAAAAATGTAGAATTGGTTTTGAACGTTTGCCACCAGACACGGATACTCTTAATTTAAGAACTTTAGGTTATAAAGGTCTTGTGATGCACTTTGTTACTGATAAGGCTCTTTACTTAATATCCAGGAGAATTTTACTTGCTCAGAGTTTAAAACTATTTGAACGTATTGGGTTTCTCCGTTAATGAATATACTTTATTATCTTCATAACATCACCAGTTGTGAGATCTTGTGTGCCCCATTTTGTTTCCAGGTTTTCCAATGTCCAACCTGTTTCTTCCCCCACAGGCTTGGCATGGTACTTTGCTTATGGGATGAGTCACAGTAACCTGGCCACACAGGAAGTTGTGACTCGGCGAGGTCCTTCCTCCGAGGTAATTCACTTGGAGCCCCTAACACCTCCTTCCCTCACAGCTACCTTCTTGCAGGCATCTCCTCAACTTCTGCATGATCCATCGCATCTTGGATCACACCAACAGCACTTCACAAGGCTTACGCAGGTTGACACTGTTCTTATAACCAGGTGAAACATCCAAAGAGGTAAGGTTAAGAATTAACCTTGGACAATGAACTGAAGATTTACTTTGGTAACAAGGAGGTTGTGAATAGTGGCCAAAGTGATTTTTTTGGAGACTTGGACTAGTCTAGTTTTGTTTTCACACTTTTGCAGATTCAGACATCATTTCACCCCATTATTAGACAAGTCTTTGTTTTATCTTGCAGACAGACCAGATTTTAATTTCAATCTGTATGTAGATGAAAGCTTGACCAAGCCCATCCATAACCATTAATCCCTGCCCATAGGTTAGTTGAAATTGTGGTCTTGACCAATGGGATGACACAGCAGGTCAGCATTAGACAAAATACATATTTCTTAAAGGCTCTAAAGTCCCCCATAAAGATGTGTGAAATATAAATTGCGCTATTTTCATTCTGATGCCAAACAAAATGTAAGATTTGCTTACACCAAAACATTTTGAAAATGTAATTAAATCACTTTTTCAAGATACTACAGATTTTTTTTTTCATTATGCTTTATCGCTGTCTCCCACGTTAGCGAGGTAGTGCAAGGAAATGGACGAAAGAATGGCTCAACCCACCCACATACATATGTATATACATACATGTCCATACACGCACATATACATACCTATTCATTTCAACATAAACATATATATACATACACAGACATATACATATATACACGTACATAATTCACACTTGCTGCCTTTATTCTTTCCAGAAATTACCTGTTGGAAATGTGAAAAAATGATAGTTTTGAAAATCGTCATTTAGATGCATTATTCAAATCCATTATATATGGACTAGCGTAAGGATGGAAATTGTTAATGTAAGAGTGGAATCCAGCAATAATTCAATGTATAGTGAGTAATTTATCTGGATTTTTTTTTTTATATTGATTGCCTTTTCCACTTAGTATCATAATGTTAGGAACAAACAAAATATGGCTTCATTTGCTCACATCTATTATGATTAACCAAAAAATCTTCAATAGCAATTTCTTAATAATGTTTAGTCTCTTCACCATTCTCTCAATATCTAATTGTTATGCAGCATTACTTTGATGCATCTTAAGAGGGTCCGTTCAATGAGGCATTTTGTCTGTCCGTTCCTCTTGCTGGTTAGCATGTCCACAATAGAACCCGCAAAAGTTTGTGCCAGACGCTCGACAGAGTCCTTCTTTCATCTGGAATTGTCCGTGCCACTTCTCCGATGACCAGTGTTTGTCTGGGCTTTATCCTTACTACTACTTTATCCACTCTGAATACCACTGTCTACATGGTCCTCGGAGTTGCCATTTTTCTGCCTCCTTCGAATACAATAGTCTGGATGGTCCTCGAGAGTTTAATAAGTTTTACACACCCTTGTATGGATCAATGCTTACACATCTGGAGTGGCTAATCCTCCACCTCTTTGTTTACAAGAGTGAAATTAAAAGCCTTTTGTTCTGTTAATTCTACCAGTATTGCCTCTCTTCAACCATATTTTCTGTTTACCACACTCTTGTTGATATCTTTTCTACAGATATTATTTTGGCTACTGTTCTCGTACACTGTCTACATATGTCCCCTTCCACAAGGCTTGGACTCATGACGTACACCTGCCTGCTACTTCCAACAGTTTCTGTGTGGAGATCAGCCTCCCAAGCATTGATTTGATACCTCTTCCTTCTGTCAAACTACCAAATTCTTGAAATTTTCACACTTTTGTCTTTTTTCTTTCTTTTTATAAGCTTATCTTTAAGAGCTGTTTTTGAGCTCTGTCTCTTCCTGTCATTTCATTTCTTTCACCTGGGATGGCCTTTGATTGGGGTGTGTTTTGCTTGTGACATTTTGATCACTTTGAAAAGCAAGGAAAAGATCTGGTTTAAGTAATTTGTACATGACGTCTAAAGTGGATGTATGAAATTGAGACCATTGTTTGTTCTTATTGTTTTGCTAAGGCAGGAGAGGCAATTAGTGTATAAAGAAAATCATTGTGCAAATATATCTGCTTCCAGCTCCACAAGTTATTTTGTATGGATTTAATTAGGAGCAGAATATGGTGGGAGACCATTACTGCCATTTGGAGATGGTACAACACATTAATGGGTAACCCACACACACACACACACACACACACAAATCCTAGTTGTCAGACCTTCCAGTACAGGTGGTGAGGGTAGGTACTCTAGGTCTTTGCTTTTGTTGTTCTGTTTTAATGAGTTATCAGATTTGTGTATGATGTACAATGCTGCAATATGCATAATGCTTCACCTTTATAATTTAGATTTTTTGATATACCAACACTAACAAAGGAATACTTGTGAATTCTCCCTTTGTAAGTAGCATAATTGGTTTTGGCTGACTGGAACAATGTTAGTCTTCAGGCTTTACTAGCCCTACCCATTCTGTGATCCATGTACACTAAATCCATTTTGTATACAGGCAGCTCTGAGAAATATTTTTAACATGTTTTCATGTAATTGTAATCCTTCCAGTGCTATACACATATATGGTACATTTGGGATCAGAAACCTTCACGTGTATGAGACAAATGTTGATGTTACCTGCTCTATTTCAAATCTAGGGTAACCATGAGCCTTATGCAGATGCCATACATCACTACCAGTTATAATCCACCCTCGGAAATTTCACAGTTATCCGTTCCTTTGGGACACCACGGCAGGGCGACTCGTCAGAAAATGCTACAGGGCAGGGGTGAGTGATATGTGTTTAGCAGCTTCAAACAATTGCATAGGGATATGGGTAAATTTAAGGTGCAAAGATGATGTTAAGTAGTGTTGTAGAGGATTTTGATGATCATTGAAGTTTGATTTGGGCCCCATGTTGAGTTACATGGCAGAAGTAGGCCAACATCCAGGCTAACAAATTACTGTATCACTAAGAAAGCTTGAAGGAATTGTTTCTGCCAAGAAATTTTTATTTTTATTTTTAACATTGTTGATTTATAGTCTGACCCTTTTATATTTTTTTAAAAATTTGGCTTGGGGAGATGTTGAGACAAAGCTCAGGAGGAAGGTTGATTCCCATTTTTCTTGAAACAATAGATTTGATTTTGATAATTTGTAGAGCATTAGAATCAAATGGTCAGGTGCTCTTTAGCATAAGAGAAATGTCTGAAAAGTAGAAGATATTTGTAGAATTGCATATTTTGACATTTTCAAATTATGTCAGACTTCTTGAAACTATCTATATTTTGGGTCTTATATATTCATCAACTGCTTTACATAAACATTATTGATCTAAAATTCTCCTACTTTTATTCCTTCCACTGTTACATAGTTTGTATTTGACTTTGAGGTTTCTGTCTTCTTTTGTATTGTTAGTTCCATGGTCATATTACAATTGCAAGTGTTATATACTGGGACAAATATTCCCTCCATTAGGGGACTATTCATCAACATAGTTTGAGCAATCCTCAGTCAACAAGAAAGTCTCAGAATGGTGATTCCCCTGGGCCAGTTGTTAGTTTTGTATTGTAAGTTATTGCAAATTCCATTGAAAATTTATGTAGAGATAATGCATTCAGTATTGTTTTAAGTTTCTGTATTTAGTGGATATTTGTAAGCTTTCTAGCCAGTAGTGTGATAAAGGTAAGCTCAGCAAATGTTGCATGTACCTGGTTAAGGCTTCTAGGTTTTGATAGTAATTCTGATATGCTGAAAATTAGAGACCACAATTGACTGGTGATGATATATCACAGGGGAATCGTAATTTATTACCTTTGAGCTGAAGTCCATAGGATTGATATCTAACTGCACTAAAATGTGAAAACCTAGAAATGATTAGAAGGTCTATCTAATACCTGTATCTTGATGAAATTTACAGAACTGCTATGTCACTGGTTGTATGTATCTATCAGTCTATCTGTATGTTTGATGCCTATTCCCTTTAGGAAGTCTCTCGAGGGGTTGGCCATGGTAAAACTGTCTTCTTAACTGGTGTTTTCAGAGGCTGTATGTGATGTCAAATACTTTTGGTCAACGTTAGCTCTGAAAAATGTAGTTTTGAGCTTTGTGTTTTTCAGCGTGTCAAAAGAAACTGTTGTTTATGAATGAGGTGTATGTAAACTTGGAATTTTGAATGTTTGACATGAACAAGGAAGTGAAATTTTGTGTTATGGTGAGGTTGATACACTTTACCTTTCTGTACTTTTCGAGTGTAGAAGCATTGCCAATATGCTGGAATACCTGCAGGTGATCTACATCTTTTATAGGTATGTGGCAGTATTTAACACATAGTATAAGAAAGTGCCATAGCATCCTAATTCAGACAGTGTGACCTACCAGAGCAAAGATTTAGCAAAACTGCATATCTTAAGGCGTTCAAGTATTGGTCCTGGTTGAGAATTCCTGAAGTTTTAGGCTGTTGCTGAAGGATAGAGTTTTAACCGTATCTGGCCATTATCAGGTTCATACTCCCAATTTTACATTATCTTCCAAGGTACCTATACCAAACTTGAATTCAAAGAACGTTAACAGACAAATCCGTCATGAACATAGCCATTTGCTTGTTTTGTAGATCTTTAGAGGATATGTCGAGAAGCTTTCTGCAATTGTTTCACCTCTCATAAATTTGAACAAGAATTAGAATTAGGGGAAGGAAATAATTATTTTTAGTGTCTTTTTAGGTTAACTTTGAGGTCTTTATGCAAGTTCTCAAGCCTTTCTAGTTGCTCGTTAAATAGTGCATTTTGCCAGTTTACAATGATGACATAAATCAAAAGACAAGACTAAATTGTGCTTTACAGTCAAGAACCAGGGAAATCATTCATCTGTTGTGTGTCGCTGGTAGACGAATTCTCCAGTGTGTACTATCCCATGTTATTTATGATCAATCAGTTGACCAAAACCCTCTTTGATCATATTACAGGGAGGCTGAAGAAAAAGAATTTCTTTAACCTGGAAAGAATGTAAATGAAAAAGATAGATTGCTACTCCTGTATGCTGAAACATTGTAGAATTGATACTTCCATGCATCTCATGGTTTCTTCACAAAATTCCTTGGCCATTTTTTAGTTATATGACAATCCAGTTATAAAGACATTAGAAGTTTTATCTTGTAGGTTTTGTTATATCTTGAGTATTTTCACGAAGCTGTTTTATCCCACTTTTTGCCTTACAGAAGATTCTTTATGGGAAAACTGGTTAAAAATATTAACAGTTATCTGGTTGAGCACTGATATTGTCATTGATCCTGGAAGAAATCTAAAATTGGTTGTATCGTGAAATTTTGCTTGGTGGCTCCTACTTAGAAATGTACTTTAGAAATATGGTGAATTCCTTTAAGAGAAATTATTCATTGTTAGTCTGTAGGATATTGGAAAGATTCTGTATCTATTGATATATATTGAATATCTGAATACAAATTTTCCATGCATTTACCTTCAAGGAAAACTCCTCATCACTAATAACTTTACTACTATACATCTGTGTTAAACAATCCCAAATAGATGTTGCTTTCATCTTTACATTCTGTATGATGGATATCATTAGTTATGACAAAAATTCATGTATCGATTGCCATATTTATAAAAGCTAAGCATTAGACCAAAAATGTCAGGATATAAACTAAAGATATATTTGTTTTAATGTGTTCTATATATATTAGAGGAAGTAGAACCTCCTTTCATTGTTAAAAGTGTACATTAAAACTACATTTTCTCTGGAGAAGTATTTATGGTACTGTTAACTAGAGTACCTAAGGTGTATTTTATCTCACCACTTAAGAAATACATGTAAAGCAAACAAAGGTCGCAGATTTATCAAATTAGTCTATCCTATAATGTAGACAATGAATTATTTTAACTTGTTAAAAGTTGTCAGTTAGCTACTTTACACAAAATTATTTTTTATAAAAACCTACATCCTGTGTAATTCATCTATAAGCTGCTGCTAACATGGTATTTCATGTATAAAATCATTTCTGAATGCCAGCAAGACATTCTAACGAATGGGGAATCTTGTATGAAAAATATCCCTGTATGCTAAAATTAATCACTGCCATTACTGAATTAAGGTACCTATGAACTTTGTGCTGAAATAACTAATATGCATATTTAACCAGATGTGAATAACTTGAAATATTGGCAGCATTTCGGTGCACAGCTGTGACATGTGAGTGTGGACTGCTTAGGCTGTGCTTGCAGTGTCCATTATTGAATACTAATTGTTACTTTGAAAGGCACTAGTATATGAGCTATGACAGGTTTTTGTCTTCTTTCAAAGTTCTTATCCCAGACAAAACCTGGAACTCTTCCTGTGTTATGAGTCTCATTTAATGCAAATGTGTATGTTAAGACTTCCCGTATACCTGTGTTTGAAATGTATCTAGTCCATGTGTAATATTTTAGGTACAGGATACCCTTGCTCTAAACTAAAGGTATGTTTACAAAGAAGAGTTGAATACAGTTACCACTCTTAAAACAGCACAAAGGGAGATGTGTTCCAGTCCTCATTTAAGACTTGATTCTATACTATACCATTTTCTCTCTGACAAAGGCAAACACAAATACAAGTATTCAGAAATACGATTCATTACAAAATCATATGAATAAACTTATCAGTTAGGTTGGTTTTTATTACAGTAGATGAATATGGTAATGTAACACAAGATGGAGCATTGCTGCATGTAGGATCATTAAACCACTCCTAGCTTGATATCAGATGTTATTCTCTTGATATGTTGCTTTGCTGGGGACCCTTAAAATGATGAACTACTTGTAAGACATTAAGGGGGCCGTGCTTCACAAGATTTCAGAAATGGGAGCAATAATTATCAACTAATTGTGGTGAACAGCATGTGTATACTGAGGATGTATTTTGGCCTACTTTGTAGAAGTGTTTCTTGGTGCTTGGAAGAATTTCCCATGATGGTGCATCAGACTTTTGAAGTAAAGCACTTATTTTACTCATAAGATTTAACCAGTTTATATCAAATTGTTTAAGGAACCCAATAATTTGTCAGTGTTTAAAGCCAAGGAATTGTGTATTCATTTAGTATGTTATGTCATTCATCACCCTTATTTTGTTTTCATGTTTAGATGATGTGGAAATTGAGGCTTGTACAAATAGTTCATTTGTACAGTTTAGTTGATAAATTAAGAATGCATCGGAAAATGTCCATGAACTATATTAAATGTTTTATACAGTAATCCCCCTCCTACTGTGTACTGTTTGGTCCATACAGCATTTCAACTTAAGGTAAAACACCTGTTGCATGACTGGTCATCTAAGCTGCTCCTCTAAGCTTGGTAAATGGTATTGTGGGTAGTTTTCCTCCCGTGCACTCGATTAAAAAACATGCAGAGTATATCATGGATAAATACACTTATTCATATATGCATTATCCTGAACAGTAGAGTTTATGGAATACTGTTCTCTAGTACCTCTGTACTTTTGTGGTTTCACAATCTGTACATTTGTCCAATCATGACATTCCAGTTTAAGCTACATAGCTTAAATGTCATACTATATAGTAGTGTACAAAGGTTATTCATTATATTGTTATTCATTCATTAAAGTTTAAGGTTGTATTCTGTAGTTTGTATTACCTTATATTCATTTGAATATCTTAGCCTTAGACTAGAAAAAAGTGACCCAATCAAAATCTCTCCCAAATAAGAATTTCCTTATTGCATCACGTTTGGCACAATGGTTTACATTATTCTAGGATATCTATGTATAAAAAGTTTAGTGCAACAAATATTTCATCCCCATAGCTATAGAAATTTTCGATACTACATATGTAACATAAGAAGCTGCACTAATTTATGATGGAAATTTTACAAAATTTCATATTTGACTAGATATATCTGATGGTCATACACTTATGAATTGTTTTACTTTTTTCCCAATTGCCTCTCCTGCCTTAGCAAAGTAGCATTGTAATAATACCAAATGGTCTTATTTACACACCTCCACTCCAGCTGTGTTGTATTTGTATTTATATTTTGCTTTGTCGCTGTCTCCCGCATTTGCGAGGTAGCGCAAGGAAACAGACGAAAGAAATGGCCCAACCCACCCCCATACACATGTATATACATACACGTCCACACACGCAGATATACATACCTATACATCTCAATGTACACATATATATACACACACAGACACACACATATATACCCATGCACACAATTCACAGTCTGCCTTTATTCATTCCCATCGCCACCTCGCCACACATGGAATACTAGCTGTTTTGTATAATGTATAAAAACTAGAGCTTATGCCACAAAGCCCTGCACTATAATTTGTGGTTAACCTTAATTGCTTTATATGTTCCATATTCACATGTTCTGGAAAATGAGAATTCCTGTATTACCAAAGCATCATCAGCAGCATTAAGTTTTCTGTACACTTTATATTAATGAAAATGTAAACTCAAAATTTAAAACGATTTTCCATTGGTTTTGTCTGGGTGGGAGGCACTGGTTTTGGTGTATTCTACACGACAGCATGAGTAGATGTGAGCAAATGAAGCCTTTTGTTTCTGATGTTTCTTTGTTCAAACCTTATAAAGAATTACAAGGTAGACTGCAATTCAAAATTGCATCCCAAAATCAAGTTTGGGATCTTTACCTTTGTATTTCTACCTCGTACCCTGTGTGTCAAATTTCATACATTAATCAGCTTCCTTGTACAGGATTTTTTTTTTCAGTACCATAACATCTAAAACAAGCTCCATCAGAGGCAAAAGGAATATAGTAAGAAATAAAATGTTACGGGCTCAGCAGGTATTTTGTAGACTAGACTAAAAGCTAGAAAGGTTATGGTTGGAAAAACAAGATTCCACAACACCCTTGGGGCTGGTTGATTAATGTGTACCAAAATCATATCTATACTCTACTCCAGTTTCCCATGTCAGCGAGGTAGCACCAAGAAACAGATGAATGAGACACACATACACACACCTTTAATCAAACCACTCTCCCTGACCCTCTCACTTTGCACAACACCGAGACCAAAATGCCCCACATCTACCACCGTCATGAAACATTCAACAATCCTGCAAAATAGTCACTTCATTGCTACTAGTTATCGCTTCTTCCCTTGCCCCCTTTCGCCAATATTCCCATTTGTTGTCTTGTGCACGTTGTTTACCTTCTGCTAAAACTTTTTAGTCTCCCTAAAGTTTAATGATAATCTCACCCCAACTCTCATTTGCCCTTTTTCTACTCTTGTACCTTCCTCTCGACTTCCTGCTGCTTCATCTTATATGTCACTTGCACTCCTTCATTGTAAGTATTGTTCAAAGGCCTCTTCTCTCACTAACAAATTCATCCCACCACTGGCTACCCTCTCTAATCTGCCCACCTCCCACACCACATGCCATCACTGCTTCCCTAAATAAATCCCATTTCTCAGCCACTCCCTTTGTCATTTCCTCTCACCTTTTGCCATTCCACACAATCTCTCCTGGCACCTCCTCACACAAGTCTACTTTCCACTCTTTTTCAGCATTTTTTTGAAAACCTATACAAATCTTCACTTTTGCCTCCACAAGAAAGTGATTAGATAACCCACCAGCTACCCATTTCAGAACCTTAACACCCAGAAGTCTCTCTACACGCCTATCAATACCTTATCTAATAATACCCTTTGATCATCTCTCCTACTCGTATATGTATACCTTATATTTAAACCAGGTATTCCCAATCAGCCAATTTTTTTTACAAATTCACAAGCGCTTCATTTCCATTCATAACACAGAATACCCCCACGTACATGAATTATACCCTCAACTGCCACATTACTCACCTTCGTATCTAAATTGCCCATCACCAATACCTGGTCTTGACACCAAAGCTGCTGACACTTGCTCAGCTGCTCCCAAAACACTTGCCTCATGATCTTTCTTCTCATGACCAGGTGCACGAGTGCCAATAATCACCCCTCTCTCTCCGTCTACTTTGTTTTACCCACAATCTAGAATTTACTTTCTTACACCATCACACTCCCACAACTGCTTCAGGTGTAGTGCTATTCCTTCCCTAGTTCTTGTCTCACCAACCCTTGACTTTACTCCCAAGACTTTTCCAAACCATCCTTCCCCTTCCCCTTTACCCTCGAGCTTTTTCACTCAGCCAGAGCATCCAGGTTTCTTTCCTCAAACATACTACCCATCTCTTTTCTCATGTTGGTTACATCCACACGAAAACCCAGTCCGAGCCTTCGAGGAGGATGAGCACTCCCCAATTCACTCCCATTTCCTTTTGTAGAAATTTAATTCATACCTCTCCTTAATTCAAAAGCTTGTCCATATTTGAAGACATCAGGCCTCAGACTAATTACAAGTGCTACAAATAGGGAAAGGAGTAGAATTAAGGTTTGAAAGATGTTTTTAAAAAAGTGCAAGTCATGTGTTAGTCTAGGCATGTAGTTTAAAGCTGGATGGAGTATTTTGAAAGAAAAACTTTACAATGTTCCTCCTTGGCGTTGGCAATGGCTACCTTGTAAAATTGTGTTTACAGCATGTGTGAACTTGAGATTATGGAACAATTACATGTACAAATGGTTGCAATACAAGATGTGGATACTTGCATAGATGTATCACGTGTACTTGGTCATGGTAGTTCATCTTCATTCCAAAATTGTACATTTCAAGAGAAATCAAAAGCCAAAATCTCCAATAAAATTTATTTAAAAACTTAAATTCATAAAATTGAAATAAACTATAATGTTAAAAGTAACAAAAAATAATATACAAAAAAAGGAAAGGGAAAATATGAATTTGCAATTTAAGAAAACTTAATTTATGTGGCAAAGTACACCCATTAATCACTTAAGTAAATACATTGTTATAGAGAGGATTGACCTTTGGTAGATAATGCCCTGTTCTTGTAAATGAGCTGCTATATAGGGGAAAGGTGTACTTTAAAACCGTCTCAAGTTTCTGACAAATATACACAGAAACTCGTAAAGATAGCTTCCGAGCAAGATTGCTTGGTCTTTAGCCTGACAAAGTCCTATGATACCAAAGGGCTGCATCAGTGCACAATTTGTACTATCATGTTCAGCAAGTCGATTCCAATTTTGTATTTCCATGCCTAGAGTAAATATTCCACAAGGCAAAGGAAGGAAACAAAAATATATAGAAGACATTACTATTAAGTATCATTAAAGGAGTAAAGATGAACGGTATAAGGATATTTGAAGAACATTCAATTACAATTTGGTGGTGTTCTGTGTATTAGCAGCCGCTTTGGTATCCAAAGGATCATTTTCCATACAGACAATATAAACAACAGTGTTGTTGCCTTTGATGTCACTGGCACTGCGAAGATTTTCAGGGAAGAACAGAATTTCATTGAAGATTCCTTGAGTCACAGACCTTGCAGTTTTCCCAACCGTCTCAAGGTTAAGACTACGCTCCTCTGTGCTTTTTGCCTTATAGAATCCCATCTGCAGACACACCAGGTGCGAGAGATAAGTCTCCCACATGGAGGAGAGATACGTATACCACACCCCAGACAGCCGCACCACCAGAAACCCTTGAGATGGCTTCTCAGGGACCCTGATAAAGTAAAGGACATTAATATACAGTATTAGCATACAAGCAGAACATATAAAGAGTATCGAATAATGCACAACCCCCTACCCCCCAAAAAAATATATATACAGATTAACATTTTTAAACTTGTTTACTCAAAACATGTAACACTTGGCACAAAAATATACTTTTGCAATATATTTTTGCCAAATATCCTTTCTACTTTTGTAACTTTAATCTTGCTTTACAATCTTGTATATTAAAGGTTATTATTAATCTTTTCATTACTCAGTCCTATTTTATACAGTATCCTACATGGATAGGGTAAAGCATACCTCTGAATACTGGCCAATATAGATGGGTAAAACATGCCCAAATAAATTGGCCAACTTGGTTTGGGCAAAACAACCTGTCAAATGTTATCTGACAAAAGAAAAAAAATAGCCAGTCTCCATACACAGATTGTAAGCAGCAAGCAGCCATGCCTCAGCTTTGGGGACACATTTAGCCATTTAAAAAGTATGTAAGGACGCAGCATACAGAAATAAATGGTGGAGTAAATGCAAGGGGAACTAACAAGTTTTTTGATACAATGATGGTTAACAGAAGTGGAATAACAGCCATCCCATACGAGAATAGTCCATATATAGGAGATTAGACCCCTTTATATAGTCGATACCATAGTTGCTAATTAAGGTAATTGCAATGTATGTATACAGCAACCTCAGATTTAGGAAAGCTGATCTTGTTTATGTGGATTAAAGACAATTGAGGATACGGCCACGATCAACATGCTAATATTCATACTAAGTTGAATCTCTTCGAAATTGAACAGATGGGCAAGTTCTTAAGAATACAAAGAGCAATAGTTTTAGCTTATTTGCCACCCATTCCAAGATGCTGCACAAGCCTGAACTGAAAACATGTTAATTACTCAAGAAATGCATCACGTGTAGGGAAGGGAAGAGCTGTGTACACAGTGGAATCAGGATGAGAGTTAATAGATTTAGAGATAGAATATTACTGCTAAAACAATACAAGAGAACCCTGGAGAACATCACTTGCTAGACAAGGAAGGCTTAGTTGCTCCAAACCATGCTACAATTGAACAGTTGTAGAAGATACTATTCCTTAATCAACCATTTATCTATAGTCTCATGATCATAATCATTCCTGTTATCTGCTCTGCCCTACAAGCTGTATAGGCCTTCACAATAATATGCGATCAATATCAGGTGCAGAGTATTATGACTTCAAAATACAAACACAATCTCAGCCAATCTTATCCTAAGTACAAGGACCACAAACCAAAATATCATCTACACAACACCAATTGACTTAAAGAACATGGCTTTGCCACCCTATCTTCAAGAACATACACCAAGAAGATAACTTTACTAGGTACCACACACACACAGGATCATCATGTTAGTCACCTACCCTAATACATTCTCGTCGACAATGATGGCAGGTGCCAGGGTGACACAGTGCTGCTCGTCCTCACCATGTAGGCAATCTTTCCTCCCATCACACACTTTGCTGCGGTTAATGCACTTCGAATCATTCCTGTACAGGGTTGAGAAGAGATGAAATTGCTTAAGAAAGATTTAGGGGTATATATATGGAAGGTATAGATTTAGTAGGAGCAGTCAGTGTTAAACCTTGAATAACAAAGACCCTGACATTAAGCTTAATGAAATAAGAACGAACAAACTTTTTAAAAGTTTTTAAACCATTGGGCACATTTGAGCCGTTCCACAACCCATACATTTCAGTTGACAGTTAACCATTCTTTTATCTTATTTTCCCCACGAGAAGGGCTCTGCCATGTACCTCCAGGAGTCATAACATCTGAAGTACTCTGTCTGAGGCTGACACCCACAAAACTGTTCATCGCTCTGGTCGGTGCAGTCCAGGTGGCCATCGCAGAGTTTCACAGGGGCACTTTCGCCCAGATTCTGTCGGGCAAAGTAATGACAATTTAGTTCCGCTGGTCCTTGCATGGCTGTTGTACACAAAATATGGGAAGGAGTCTCCCAGTAGCAAGTCTAGGTCTTAAGGGTTGAGGAAATGGTTATGCCTAACGTGTCCAAATATTATTACAAGGTTGCATTATTTACAATAAGATATCAAGAAACTAGATAAAAGAAAGAAGCAAGCAGTGTCACGTTCAAATGAGAGAGTGTGAGAAGTACAACACAAGATTCACAACAATGATGACCAAGAAGGTCAGAAAAACAGTAGACAGACTTATAAAGCTGTACTGGTGATCTGATAGACAAACAAGGATTCTCAGGTATTCAGGTTGAGGAGTACAAGACAGAGGCATTAGAACTTAAATTAACCAATGTTTATTTCTAGATACTGAGTGGACCAAGGCATGCATCCTGGAAGAAAAGATTTGGAATTTTTAGAAAAACCCTTAATCCTTTATATTTTACAGTACAGCTTCAAGTAATCCTGTAGTTACAGCTTTTATTTATGACGTGTGATTGAACATACTTTTTCGTAACATAAGTTTTGAACAAAAATGCAAGAAAGTTTGTTGGTGGGAAGAGCTGGAGACACTCACTTTACAACACACACAGTTGTCCTCATCAGTAGCACCAGGGCAGTCAGGGGACACCATCGCATATCTTGTCATTTTGGATACAGGATCCGTCCTTGCACAGCAGCTGTCCTTCAGGGCAAACTGAGGGACCATTAATAGATTAACATTAAAAATGATAAAATGAAACCCGAAAGAAAGTTAATGATTGCTTTCCATTGAAGTAGGATACCAGAACCGGAAAACTATTCTGTATTAGTCTGGAGATAATCACATACCAGGCAAGTTCCACCATGCCACCACAACATGCAGGAATGTCAACCTTCAAAAATGTGCAGGAAATCTTCCAAGAGTATTACAAGGTTTTCAGATGCGATAAGAAAAAATGACAAATGGAAAATCCATAGTAAGCATGATTTAAAAGGAACAGGTTTCTCATTTACTGCAGCAGAACATGGTACATGTCTGCATGACGAGAGGAGCAGATACACGATAGGTTTACGCGGAGAGGAATGTAAAGGACATCTTGGGGTCCCAGGTTGAGGTAATCTAGTCCCCAGGCAAGGAAACCAATCCAGTCCCCTCCACTCGGTGGACGAGGTAGTATAGAAAGATTACAGTACTACCTGAAGGAACATGGGAAGGTCCAGGGCCCCCAGTGAAAAGACCAAAACAGACCCCTCCCCCAGAGAGATCTAGGGTACCCCAGGAAAGGACAAGAGAAACCCAGGGACCCCGGAAAGGGCCAAGAGAAACCCTTGTCCTTAAGGCAAGCTGCTCTCACCGCACAATCCCGTCTCTTGGTTTGAACGACACGTCGAGCGGGAGCTGGGGCACGTCGGGGGCTCGTCCATCAGGTCGGGGCACTTCAGTCTGGTATCACACTGGTCCTCCGGCGTCACACACACACCCGTCACGCACGTAACTCCGTAACATTTGCTTAGCTGCGCTGGCGAGTAGTTCTCTACGGTGAGATGATTGAGAAAATCAAACTAGGAACATCAGATGTTTTCTCTAAAGCTGCATTACTGAAATACTCTAACAGTTAACAGTTTCCAAACATCAGGGCAAGAAGGGTTTCAGAGAATGTAGATTGGGAGCTCTTAAAACTGAAGTTTACAAAATTAATTCTCAAGATGGCAAAACAGTGTTGCACTACACATCTAGTTTCCAAACGTTAGGTACAAAAGCGTCTTTTGGCTTTAATGTGCAGAGTGCCATCAGACTTTAGTCCAAACATTTCGTCCTAGCAATGTAGTCGACTGGTTGGTTACATATTTGTCCACAGCAGCAGAGCCCAGTTCACGCACTCGTCCTGACAAGATCCCTAACTTCATTTACCCATTCTAGCATGTTCTTCCCACTCGCCTATCCACCCCACACATGAACCTATGCAATTCAGCTAGGAACGCTCTCTATCGTTCTATCCAGCATATCTACCAAGCCTTCACTTTACCCATCTATCCTAACCAGGAACTCCCTTTCTACCCACCTACCTCGTCTAGGACACCTGTGCCTGCCCTAACTGGACGTACCAAAGATGCTGTGGATAGCCACAAGGATATCAAGGGTGAAGAGCTGGTGCTGGGCGGACGCGTTGCAGTTGTCATCGTCGGGAGCGCGATACGTCCACACACCTATACCCACCCAGCTCGAGGTGCCTCTGTGGTTGTAATGGCACGCCATAACTCCTGACCACGACCTCTGCAAGATAAGACGAATTATCATGCAGAGGGAGGGGGGGGGGGGTTGTAGTCTAAAGGTGAAGGACCATACAATGACAGGCATCTTACCCTCGTTCAGTGACCTCGTACAGGAAAATCCTTGTTTACCCATGTAAAACAGTCATGTATGAAATGACCGCGTCTTAAGACATTTAAAACCAAAATCTATGCACTGTGTGCTTCTCCACTCATGCATTACGAAGCCTCACCATGCAGGGAAGGTCGTCGCCTTGATCGTGTTTGGGACACACATAGCCGTCCGGGCAGTCACTGTCAGGGTGGAAGCCAACACCGAAGCTCACGAGACCATGTCGATCAGATTTTCCTGCCATGGAACACCAGTTGCTCTTGTTTACGTTCCTCACACTCCTGAGGGAGGGAGACGCAGGTGGGAGTCAGATGTCAAAAAGACAGACATCCTCTCGAAGAATTGGCTGATGACAGCGTAACGTCATCCTCAAAACACGAGTTTTTATATTAGTCTGTCAACACAGGATCATGCAGAGCCTGATGCCAGCTGTAGGCCAAAGACATTCTTGCAAGTTTTTGAAAAATGTTCCATGTAACTTACGAACACTATTGATGTTAAACCCAGGTTATGGATACTGTTGTATGATGGTGGAAGGCAAGGTTGTTGGGTGAATATCACACGTGTTGAGGTTATTAATATGGGGAGACCGAGAGAGTGGTGGTTCATGTAGGGTCTGGAGAGACTTCAGAAACTATGGCCAAGACTGCATGACAAGGTTTCTGCCCTAGTGGCAGGGCTGGAGCGTCGAGAGGGAAGAAGGAGGGGGAAAATTTGTCTACTGGTGAAGATACCCACTTGTTTGGGAGGCAGAGGGAGTTTATGTAGGGAGTCTTGGGCATGCCGTCGCTCACGTGTAACACTAGGATGTCGGAACCGGGTACGTCCTTCATGTAATCCACACGACGGTCGTGTTCATGGCCTCCCCACAGTCGTGTAGGCTCTCCAACAGAGCGCCAGGATCCCATCACCACAGTCACAAGAGAAGAGTTCAGTCTGACCAAAGATAAAGATTTGACAGTAGAAAAAAATCATCGTTATGAAAACATTTTACGTCAGTACGGTCAGTACCCGTTAGAGGAGGACCTTACCTGACGCCGTCCATGCAACGAGCCGAAGTTATAGCCCAGCGACGGCGGATCAGGGTTGCTCCGCAGCGGTAGCGACCCTGAACATAGACGCTGGCGGCCCAGGGAACCCCGCCAGGTATCGATACGTTGGTCTTGTTATTAAAGATTTGGAGAGGAACCTTTCCGCACGCCGGCCTCCTGCAGTCCAGCACAGCCTGCAGGAACAAGGAGTGGCAGAATCATCCAGTAAAAACAGTTTTCATACCGTTTATTATTTTACTTTACTACTTTAATTTTTCAGTGTTCGCTCGATTATGAAACGTACCAATGTTAAATCGGTGCAATTATCAAAGCATTTGATAGGTATTTATGTCTGACAGCCCGTCTGTCGCCAGCATTGACAGAATGAGTAAATGTTAGAGAATGTTGGTTGAATTCTGTCAAGTTACTGTATGAAGTCCAAAAACAAGATTTACTGTAGTTTACCCATGTAAAGTGCTGACATGACTGCCTCATTGAAGATTCCAACCTTCTGTGGTAATATGTTACTTTAGGAATTCCAGTAACGACGTCTAGACTATATCCAAGACTTTCCCGACAGTTTCTATCTACCTAGACCACACAGTAAGTAACAACGCCACCACAAAAGTTTTTCCTTTTATACCCGACATTGTACACCCTAGTGCCTCCGAAAACGAGGTGTACTTCCTCTGTGCCTCCCATCTCTAAGGTCTCACCTGTGTACAAACATCTCTTTTAGTCCTCCTTCCCTGCAAGAGGTCCTTCAGCTCCTGCAGGAACCTCAGCTCCTCCCTGAAGCTGCAGCCGCCGTCGCTACCGTTCACCTTCTGCCACTCCTGGGTGTCCCATGAGTTACCAGGACCCACAGATCTCCTGTGCTTCATACCCTCTTTAGGAAGACGAGGAAGTTCAGAGCAGTCTAGAGCAGTCCTGTTCTGGGGGTCGTATGGGATGGCCATGCCGGCATGTGGCTGGGGTCGCAAAGTTTTAGGACCCTCCAAGTAAGACACGTCTGCCAGTTTCCTGTGTGGCGAGCATGGGTTAGGTCTAGTGATGGGTTTGCTGTACACATCTACAGTGTTCAGGCTTCATTACTTGCTGCTACACATAATATTACAGAGAACGGTACTGGTAGATTCTCTGTCCAAGTCAAACCAAACGTTTGAAAAATTGGTGTTCCGAGTGACAATTTATGAATATTCAGAGATTTCTCAGGTAGGAAGACGAAACAATGACAACCTGTTCTGCTGTCTAGGTAAATGAAACTTTCGGCGTAGAATAGCTATCCCTCCCATCGTCCCAGAGCCTCACCAACATTTCCCCTCCCCTTAAGCCTCACCTGTAGCCTAGGTAGGTGCAGACGCTGTTTGCGATGTCTTCAGGCAGGTGATCGACACAGATAGTGCTCCAGGTGAAGCCTATGCGCATGATCAGGATGCCCCGAGAGTGCTGGACGAGCTGACCGAATTTATCGTAGTCCAGCAACCCCGCCTCCTTTACCAGCCCGACTGACGAAGACAAGAGTCATTAAGTTGAAGGATTGGATAACAGTTAACCTGAGGAAGGTGACAATTTACCTACTAATTTATTCTAATTCAAAGTTTCCGTGGATGTCAGCTTTGCCGAGTAACCTACTGCATAGTATTCTAAATTCTATGATTAACGACGAATCCTGAAACTTTTATCCTTTAAACAAAATTCTTACCCACCATTAAGTGATACTGCATCCCAAACCTCGAGTAGTTGGCAACCCTTGTGTACATCAGGGAGACCCTCACCTGCTTTGACGACACTTGCTAACGCGTCAGTTGTCACTTCCCTCTACCGTTACTGGCAGTACATTCTTTTTTTTTACTGCATGGAGTAAGTACTAAAGTCAACATTCGGTGCAGACCTCTGCTTAATATACTTGCGTTGTCTTATTCTTTTAGACAAGATAGTGAAAGCCATTTTGTATCCTGTAGCTGCAATCGCTTTCAGAACGTTTTTAGAGAACACCTGATGTTAGTACTTACCACAGTTGAGTTCATCTTCCCCGTAAGTACAATGTTCTACACCGTCGCAGACCAGCTCTTGGCTCAAGCACGTTCCGTTCCTGCACGGGAACCACCCACCAAGTTTTTTCTCTGCGGGAGGAGGAACGAATCAGGTACAGGAAGGCCGCTGTACGATTCCTACAAGACTGAGAATTCAGTAGCTAATACAAAAAGGGATTCAGATCCTAACTGATCTTAATCATCTCCAGACAATTATCTGACCACTAAACTGACAACCAGCCGACCAGAACACTTTACACATGTTAACCATCTTCAGCTTTCGATGCACCATCCTCCCACTACAGACACACTGACATCACATGTACCCCATTTAACCAACAGTGGCCTTACCGCAAGACGCCTCGTCGGTGAGATCGTAGCAGTCATAGATCCCGTCGCACTCGAAGTCCTTGCGGAACCTGCGTAATCTTTTGACGCAGGTGCAGTTGGTCTCGTCGGAGCCGTCCCTACAGTGTACAATCTCGTCGCACTCCGACTCCTTCGGGATGCACTGGGTCTTGCTGTGGCATTAAGCCAGACACAGGTCAGGCGAGACGCGGTGGAAAGTATCGAGAATGGCAACAGAGGGAATTGCAGGAGAAACAAGGTTTTTAGAGACGTAAAATATCAAAGCCAACAGAGGAGTTAGAATAACAAGGAAATAAAGTAGGACGCTGGGGAAAGGTACACAGTATGAAAAATTGAGAATTTGCGACATAAGACACTACAGAATCCTGTCAACAGACTCTCAACTCCTGACGCTGTTACAGCAGGTGGCTGATGGAATCAGACTTGCATCCTCGAACATATTGCGTACTGGTTCCCCGTGCCCTACAACACTGCCATCTACCACTACCAGAAAGAAGTGCAGGTCAGGCGAGATAGTGAACTGGATCTATCTTACCGTGTCTGTCTTACTAGTGCATGAAATCCAAGTGAAGGAAGGTAATTACTTCGAGTTTTACTATCTTTACAGCAGTCAACCCGAGTAATGAAACTTTAAACCATCAACGCAAATTGAAGTTTAAAGTGAAATAAGAAAACTATGGTAAATGCAAATTTTCCAAGATGTTTTGTCACGAACCATCATCTGCATAGACATCCCTCACAAACCCAATCTTACTCACTCTTTACAGCTGAACTTGTCCATGGAGCAGCTGACATTTGGTAGGGAGTCCAGACTCAGCGGTTGCTGGTTGCATGGGGAAGCCTCCAGGCTTGAACTAGTGTTCCCTGGCGCTTCTGTCGTCGTCTGGTGGTCTGCCGCCATCGGAGGCTCCGTTGATGACGAGGGAGCCTCAGGATGTAAGTGATCCACCTGTAGGGGCGTGGTTGTTCCTGGGTCTGCGGTGTACGTGGGCGTGGTTGATTCCTGGAATATGGTGTGGGACGTCGTGGTTGACGCTTCGCTCGTATGGGATGAGAGAGTCTTGTTGGACACGAGAGCCGCCGTCGTTGGGACACTGTTGTAAAACTCGGGACAGTTGATCTCGTCTTCGGCCCCAAGACAGTCGACCTGGTTAGAAGATGGAGGATAGCTATTCACGATAGAGCATAGTCAACCTCATATTCGTAGTCAATAAGAACGGTCACTTAGGCTTCAGTATATAGTTGCTCTGTGATCAGTTTTCAGTAGTTTACAACGCTCGCCTAGTTACACACAATCGTTCCATTAAAACATTTTCCTGGAACTAATGTCATACGTGGAGCTTCAGTTTGGTTGCCCATCAGATTTCATGAAAAGTTTCACCACATCTTACTATTGATTGATGATGAACCTCCGATGTGACATAGGTTAACAGACCAAACTTTCTTGCAGGATTACCTCAAACTAAAGTTATGTAAAAGTTCTTTTGTTAGATCATTAACTTTGGACAAACATGTCACACAGAAAACCTTACAAGTTACCATTTCCTAAGGGGTAAAATAACAGCTGCTCTGAGAGACCAGGAGACCTGGCAGGATCTCTACTCACCTTCCGGTCACAGAGCGACTCCCGTGGAAGGCAGGAACCCACCGACAGATAACACACGATACCGTCGCAGGCAGTGTGAGGTCCCTCCTTCGGCAGGAACGAAGGATTCCGCATCTTTCCTACCGTAAGGGAAGGAGACAGCTTCATCAAATTGCGAAGTCAAATAATACATAGAAAAACCTTTAAAAACATTATACTGTAGTTGATACCAGCTGGCACTAGCAGCTAGGACAAATCCCCTAGGTGGCCCTAGGACAAATCCCCTAGGTGGCCCTAGGACAAATCCCCTAGGTGGCCCTAGCAGCTAGGACAAACCATAAAATTCAGAGTAAAACATGTAGGTAGCCTTTTCTTCCACATCTTTCGCTTCAGCGAGTTTTCTATACCACAATTACCTCAGTGCACCACACCTGAACCTTGACGAGTGTTCCCCAAAGCGTTGCCTCGCGTTGCTTACCGATCTTCTCCTGGATCCAGGGTTTGTAGTGGGTGACGCGGGAGTACACGCCAGGCTGATCCGCCCGTGCACACCCACGCCCGTAAGACACCACGCCAGCCTGCACCCATCCCTCCGTCCTAGTCAGGAAAAGTGGCGAAGAATTCAAGGCAATGAGCGGAGGCAAGGGAAGGGAGGAGAGGAAATATTCCTCCTATTTGCCTGTTAAACCTAAAGTGGCAAAGTTGTGACAAAATTCACGTCTTCAGATTATCCACAAAGACGATTGTACCGCAGCCATCCACACTGCCCCGAGCGTCAACGCCGCAACTTACCCGTTACACATCATGGGTCCTCCCGAGTCGCCTTGACATGCGTCCCTCAGGCCCTCAGGGTAGCCAGCGCACAAAACCTGCTCATCTGTCACTAGCATGAAGTCCCGCGTGCAGGTGTCTAGTGTGGGCAGCTGCACCTCCTGAAGGCTGTCCGCTGTGAGGGAGGAGAGCAGGTGTAAACATGTTTACAACACCAAACTCCACGATAAAATCACAAGATCCTGATACATGGAAGCTTGACCATAAAAATGAACATTTGTCAACCATCCGAGACTCACCCAGATCCCCGTCCTCCAGTACGTTACCCCAGCCTGCCACCGTACACATCGTCCCCATTTTCAGGTCCATCTGTGTAGCCAGGCACACAGGACGAACCCACCTGCAGTATAAGATGGGGTTAACACCGCGCCACAAATTCGTCAGGTCTAGCACACAATACTGAGACCTGACGGGTCTTTGCGTTTAACGTTGCTAAATTTACTCGTTAAAAAAATCCATCTTAAATCTAATGGTATATTGAACTAGAAACTGTAAAGGAAGAAATTATTCCTATCTTTCAATCTTTCAATTTCAGTGTACTTTAAGAAGGTCAAAATCAGCTTTAAAATTGTAAGTTACTTTAGTCTTAGAAAAAATATATATATATATAACAGTTCATTAAATAAGCCAAACAGTTGGAGCTATTTGAAACTAAATCAAGATCTTTAGAACAAACTTTAAGAAATCCACCTTCATTGGTAAATCTTGTGATAAGAGTACTTGAAAATCGTAGTTTCATTACACAAACTGACGTACCTGTTGAGCTGGAGGGGCGTCTGCAGCTTCAGCAAGACGAGATCATGGAAGAGATGAGTCACTTCGAAGTCTTCGTGTCGTATGACGTGTGACACCAACGTCGTCTGCTCGAAGGGGGACCAAGACCCCCGCCGTAGCATGCCAGCCTGCACCTCGTAGAACATCTTCCGAAACCTGGGATGAAAACGCCACTTGTGGGAGACTTGTTCCTGGCCTTCGTTTCCTCAAGAATATCTTACGATTTCCAAGACACGACCATGTTTAAAGATGTTTTCTTTCACCTAAATATGGTCAACACTACCCAGCCCAACCCTTCAAGGCCACAACCTATTATCTCTATTACCGCCATAACCCCAGGCTCCTCTACCTTGTATGAACACCACAGCTCCAAACCTCTCAAGTGCAACTTACCTGACGAAGCAGTGACCTGCCGAGAGGACCCAGTCGGCAGTAATAATGGACCCGCCACAGATGAAGACTCCGTTCCTCTTGATCCCCACCAGGAAGGTCCACACATCTGGTGCCGAGTCATTGCCCCCGACGATCCTGCTGTTGGACGAGTGGTCTCTCCGGACGCGGTCAGACGTGCCCGAGGGAGGTACCTCGAGATCTGGTGAAAATATACCAGAGTTTGTCCACTTTAACAATTGGTTGTTGTCATATACAAGTTACCTTATTGTTTGTACACCATCATCCACTGGTCGCACTGTGGTGAATTTCCACAAGAAAAAATATAAATCGTTAAAAAACGTTTTCCTACAAGAGCTTCGGCTCTGCCCGGATCTAGTACCACTCCTTCAAGAGTTCCTACACCCACCCCCCAGGCCTTACTTACCTGCATCCCTACGTCTGCGTTTGGGGCTCGAGTTGACACAAGTGGGATCGGCGCAGGTGACGTACACCATGAGTGAGGACATACAACGTTTGGAGACATGAACCCTGCTAATCGTGGCCCCCAGATGAGCCCACCGGGTCTTGCCGTCAGGGGAGTTGGCACCAGCAGCCACCAACTCATACTTGTTCCTCCCGACTCTGTGGGCATCATAGTTATTGTTCATAGTTTTGTACAAAATGAAACAAATTGCATAAATTTTTGAATCTTATTTACTTGACTGAAAAGCTGTTAAAGAAACCGTTCAAATTGACTTCCAAGTCACACAGTATTATATACCATTTTGGGCTCATCATCTGGTTTAAAAATCAGGTTTGCCAAGGCCTAATACGCACAAAAAACGGACAGTTTTATCCTGGATCAGTGCAGCGATATGCTGATAGCATTTCCTAGCCAGAAGTGACATCTCCATGAAACTATTCTAAATATTCTATCGTGAATCTTGGCACCAATTTGATACTAGAGCTAGAACACATTACCTCTCCCCCCCTTCCCCTAAAAAGAAAATGGCAAACTTCGAGCACACAAGATAAAAATTGTAGAAAATTTAGTGCAATAAATCTAGTGTTCCCTAAAATATATTCATTTTCTCCGTTTTTAATCGATGAAAGAAAACGTATTTATAGCTGTAACTTGCAAAATCTACGGAAGTCTCCCAACATATTGAAAAGAAGGTATCTTTACTCTCATCCATCTAGAGGTGAACGAGAAACAGATTTGAAAATATCTATTCCTTTATCAAAGATGTCCAAAAATAAGGATTCTTACCTGTCACGACCGATGACCTCGTCACAGAGGCTGTCGACGGCCTGGGTCAGGTCCTGGTCACGATGAGCACACAAAGGCATCCACCGACCCTTCCTCTTCACCTGCATGAACCCTTGTTTACGCACAGTCACGTTAGCCTGAACACGAGCAAGACTAAGATATCCACACGTGATACAAATAACTCGACATTATGCAGAATTGTTTCCAAAAAAGGCTAAAATGCAACGGATAACGAAACCATGCCAGGACAATTACATTATGGAATAACACAAGTTCAGCATCTGTGATTAAACAAAAGCAAAACTACAGGTCATCGCCGCCACTGGGAGTTATCTGAAAATACTTTATATTTTCACTAACGTCGGACACTGACCGACTTGTCTAGGTGTCGGAGCGACAGCCTCCAGCAATACATCTCGTCCCGGCGGTTGTCGCACAAGGCCCTCCCGTCGCATACCTCTTCTTCCTTGACGCAGACGGATTTGCCATCTTTCATGCACCACATCTGCCTTGTCTTGCATCCTGAGGGAGGCACAGAAGGGATTACCTGAGGTGATCAGAAGACGGGAGGTCTCAAAATTCAATATTCCTTCATAAAAGTTTTTGTCGAAAATTCGTATACAATGATCCTATGATAATCTGGGGCCGCCTGAGCATAATGAAAGCTCTGCAGAACCCGGTTATCAACATCAGTTTCTCTATAATCTTCCCCAGAGACAGCCAGCCGCCGCCCATCCCCCCAGGGACCTGCCAGACACCTACCGTAGCAGCCTAGCTCGTCTGCGTAATCCGGGCAGTCGATCGTGTCGTCGCAGCGTCGTGCTTGCGGGATGCGGTCGACGCAAGCACAGACCGTCTCGTCTGATGCGTCGGGGCAGTTGACGATACCATCACACCGCTGGTCCGATGTGTAGCACCACCGAGGATCGTGGCAGCGAAGCATCCCCTCCCTGCAACCTGACGAAGGGCAAGGTCTCATCAGGAGAAGTAGGTAGGTACACATAAGACTTTCAAGTTAGTTCACTATAGCAGGTTTACGTCAGAGCCATGAAGAAGGTCGAGAGTGACGCTGGGAAATGATTAGGTGGAGTGTTCACCGAGGAGGTTATCTGCTGAGGGTGACATTGTCGAGTGTGTACGTGCGTAAACACCTACACAATTTCCTCAAGAGAAATCTTCGGCTTGATGTACCTTCCGTCTCCCACCTTGAACAAACTATGCAGATGGCCAGACACACAAGTGTAAGATTCGATAAAAAGTGTTTAGTGAAGTTCCAGACCTGAATAACATTGTCGGCTACCAGTGTAGCTAACAAGTTCCCAGTGACGTCATCCTTACCATAGACAGTGTAGTGGTGACGTAATTCCAGTTTTGAAGAGCGAATAACAAGTTAGATTTTGTCGAAATTGTTTTTGATATCTTTATATATCCTGACCATCTCCATCGCAAGTCACCTTGTAGTTGCCCTCTCCCAAAACCCCGGTTCCCGGGTGGATGTCAACTTAATCTTACCCACAAACGCAACTAAAAGTTTTGTTCGTAATACAAGCCACATTAGGTTGTTAGTGCCAGGTTCCTTGATTTCAGAGGACTCTTAGTGAACCAGAGTCGTTCAAAGATACCTTTACAAAAATATTCTCTTGGTACACCTGGAATGCTGACACGACTGCACAACCCTCGAGTATACAACCCAGCAAACATTACACCAGCTACTGAAGGAACACCATACTCACCTGAGGAACTCAGGCTCAGTAAAACATTGTTTCATTAGGAAAAATTACTGTTCCTGTCGTGACGTCACACGAAACTTTCATTGCAACAAATGACTTCATCTGACAAGTTAACCTACCAAGTCTCAACTACAAACTGGAGGAGAAATTACGTCCAGATCCATCTTAAGACCATCGACTTAACTCCCTGGTTGCAAGCCTACAGTTCTCCCTCACTCCCTTCCTCACTTTCGGCTGACCCGAACAGATCCGCATGTTCCTCCAGCTTCTCACATGTACAGTAAACAAGAAAACATTCAAGTCGTCAAGTTAATGCAACATCCACGTTACTTCACCTTTTCCTCTAAACTTAACAAGCCACTGGTTCTAGGAACCACCATACAGACCTCTCAATCATCGAACCCAGCCCCCACCACCCACCCACTCTCCTCTTAATTATCCACCTCCCGTGCGGACCCGCGCCACAACTTCCTCCTTCATAACCACATCATCAAACCAACAGTTTTACAATGAAAGAAAATGTGTTGTGCCAGATATAACGTACTACGTTAGTCAAGTGTCAACATAAGTAATCAAACTTTTTCGAATTCACTACGAAAATGAAACATCTGCCGCCAGGGGACTCCACACCCTTCGTGAAGGCGAGTATCAAGATGAACGAAACGTTAAAACATTTGTTTACTCTCGCAGTTCAATAGCCACTCAACAGTATAGTATGTAGTCAAATGTGGAGGTCAAACGACCTAACATGTAACGAGGCCCGGCAGTTGGCGACAAGCCAGAGGTTAATTTGAAAAGTACAACTGTTTGGGGGAAATTTACGATTGTTAATCACTTGTCACTAATGACATGGTAAAGTTGAAAACGAAGTCGAACCAATTAGCAATATTAAACAAGTTTGCTAAAGTGGGAACTCACGAGGGAAGGGATGGTGCTACTGCAAGTTCATTTCCACCACCCTAACTATAGAACCTTGTATTTGCAAGATAGACTTACGTAGAAAGTACCGAGAGAAGATAACGCAGGTACGATCAATGTACTACGCAATAAACAGTTAGCGTGACGTGAGGATCAGGACAATGTGCACGACCACAAACGTCATGCTGAAGCGGGGTTATTCGTCCTCAGTGGTCGGACGGTCATGCTGAAGCGGGGTTGTACTATATTCTCAAGGTTGTACCATTATACTCAAGGGTCGTACCACTGTGCTCAAGATCAACCATCCTTAAGGGCAGTCTGGGAGACGGTCAAACTACAGATCCGATTCAAGCAAAAAAAAAAAAAAAACTTACCCTGAAAGTCTGGATAGTCGTTATCCTCGAAGTAATATCCTTCCTTCACCTCCCCTAGTAAGTGAAAGTCCCTGTCTTCGGTCGCTTTCAACAAAGACAAGGATAAAGGCGAGGATATCTTGGCCAGGACAGAGACCAGACACACCGTCAGACACCACTGTCTTCGCAAGCGGCTCATAGCGTCGGCCCTCATGATGTCCACTTCAGAATCCAGAGAAATAAAGAATTTTCGCAGTAGAGTCGAGTATAGAAGAGAAGCTTGAAGACTTTCCCCCCACGAGCCCTAGTGAGGAACTGAAGTGGCCGGTTCAACTGACTCTCTTAATGAGTAATGTGAAGCTGAAACTGTCTCGAAATTCAAACACTGGGTGTCTCGTGAACCAGTGTGTCGAAGCTTTGTTTATAATGAGCTTAGAATGCTATATCTTCTACATGATAACTATGATCTTGGTTGTAGAACAACACTACCAACAGAAAACTTGAATCTTCATTTCAGTGTTTCGTAAAATAAAAACTATGTTAGATGGAATCTGGGTATCGGTGAATTAGGAGCTTCAGAGAAACCGAGTCATTTGTTCAATTCTTAAAGTTCCTGAGCAGCTGAGATAATAAGGCTTAAAAGGTGAACTGTTAATCACCAAACAACCGTTCTGTTTCTCAAACATTTAGATAACATTTGTGACCATCGCAGAATACTTCCTCCCCTTAACCTGTGCACGTACCTACAAACCCTTGACCCTTGACCTGCGTACGTGCATCGTGTATATATTTCCCTGAACATAACACTGTCATGCAGTCACTGTTGCTGCTGTACAGACTGCCAACCTCATCATCATTCTCAAGATGTGGTTGCTCACTGCACATCTGTGTTTCTTGGATGGAGAGTTGTACACTGGTGTTTCCTCCGTCTCTTAGTTTCGTATATATTACATATCTTAACGTTATGTGAAATATATTCATTCACACACACATATACACTTCAGCTTGTGCCACGTGCATATCCACCGGCCAACCTCAAAGAGAGAGGATGAACGGCTGGGTTGGCTGCGAGCCGTCTGCCGTGCCTGGGATTCGAACTCAGGTCCTTTAGTGTGATGTCTTACAACACTGGCTACTGAACGAAGGAGGTCCGTGTGTGTGTGTGTGTGTGTGTGTGTGTAAAATCCACTTACAATCATACAAGACACTCAGGTCACAAAGAGAGGATAACCTGTAGGTGAAGGGTTATTATCCTCCCAGGTTATAACAGGTCACGCTGCAGACTCGAACACATCCGGAGGTCAAGGTCAAGGGACGTCCAACGTAACGATACGGATTTGCGGAAGACGAAGCCGAAGTCCCGGAGGCAGTAATTCGCACACACGGGTTATGAAAGTTAGAGTCACCAGACCTGAGTCAGGGCTATGAAAGTTAGGGTCACCAGACCTGAGTCAGGGCTATGAAAGTTAGGGTCACCAGACCTGAGTCAGGGTTATGAAAGTTAGGGTCACCAGACCTGAGTCAGGGCTATGAAAGTTAGAGTCACCAGACCTGAGTCAGGGTTATGAAAGTTAGGGTCACCAGACCTGAGTCAGGGCTATGAAAGTTAGGGTCACCAGGGCTCAAAGATGTGAAGATAACATCAGTGGTCGACACATACGCAAGGATGGAAGCCAAAGTCAGAGTCACAACTGAGAAATATGGAAACCATCTGGATTCAGGTGTTCCCACCTCAACCCTGACACGCACACACCTGCCACACACCTGAACCCAGCCTGCACCACCACATACCCGACTCATGTATCATTAATCCTTGAGCGCGACGGTACGACCCTCGAGCACGACGGTACGACCCTTGACCACGACGGTACGACCTTTGAGTATGATGGCCTGGCCCCTGACGTGTCCCTTAAAGGGAGGGTGAAAAGCTAGGCCTAGTGTACCCATGGGTCGTGCCGACGGGCTCAGAGGTCTTACCGCGGTGTTCAGGGGTCGTGCTGTCTTGCTGTCGTGCTCTGGGACGTACGTACCGTCGACCTTAATCGCTTAATCATCCTAACGCTACCTCGCCAACGCGGGAAACAGCGAACAAATATAAAGATACTACGTCTTTGAAATAACTCCGCTACACCTCATCAGTAGTACGTCTAATTACCTTAGATAATTACTCATGTTGATTACTTAGGATGGTTGTAATTATCTTGCTCCACATGCTGTTATTTTTTGTTATACAGACTCGCTAATGTCGACCTTCTCGACAGCATCCAACTACACTACTGATGACGTCATACATTAACATCAGTGTTGTTGTTGTTGTTGTTAAACTCAGCTGAAGATTATTTTCTTCAAGAATGTGTGTAAACACACGTTTGTACTTACCTCTATGTACTGTACAGTTGTACACTTGTGTAGCTCCTTTTCGAAGAACTGTTCAGTGTCTGCTTCATAAACCTGGTTGACTACTATAGGTTGTGATCAAGTCACCCCTCAGTCTTCTCTCATCCCTATGTGTACGTGTGTGTGTGTGTGTGTGTGTGTGTGTGTGTGTGTGTGTGTGCCACTAATATTGGGACACTGCCTACATAGACCTTCCCTTTTTGTACTATTCCATTCTCTCTCTCTCTCTCTCTCTCTCTCTCTCTCTCTCTCTCTCTCTCTCTCTCTCTCTCTGTCTCTCTCTCTCATCATCTCTCTTCCTCCTCCATCCCTCATCTTTCTTCCTCCTCCTTTATTTCTTCCACGCCTCGTGTTCTCTCTCTCTCTCCCTCCACCAGTCCCTTTGCCCCATCACCCTCCCCTCCTCCCTCGGCCAGAGACCCCCCCTGTGCGGCACGTGGGACCGCACGCGGCCGGCTGTGGCTGGCTGCGGCGTGGCGTGGCGGCTCGTCCGGGCCCTTCCCAAGCCTGACCCACTGGGCACCGGACGAATCCACTTCCGCCTCGATACAGTACAATACACCTTATACAACCTTGACCTTACACGGCTTGACCTTATACAACCTTGACCTTACACGGCTGGACGTTATACAACCTTGACCTTACACGGCTTGACCTTATACAACCTTGACCTTACACGGCTTGACCTTATACAACCTTGACCATACACGGCTGGACGTTATACAACCTTGACCTTACACGGCTTGACCTTATACAACCTTGACCTTACACGGCTTGACCTTAGACAACCTTGACCTTACATGGCTTGACCTTATACAACCTTGACCTTACACGGCTTGACCTTATACAACCTTGACCTTACACGGCTTGACCTTATATATACACACAGGCACAGTGCCTTAAATGGCCCGTGTATGTGTGTGTGTGTGTGTGTGTGTGTGTGTGTGTGGGGTGTGTATGTTCTTACTGGTAATCAAGCGACGTAATTCTCTAAGGGTACAGAAGACCCTGTTGTTGACTTGAAGGATCAGGTCACAGGTCATACCCCAGGGTCGTTCCGTCCTGTTCAAAATGTCACATCGCGATACCATATCGTACGAGAATTTCATCACCTTAGAAAGAGATTCATTGACCAGAAATATTAGTATGGTGATGAAAGGAAGATGTAAGATCATTGTGCGCATCACTTTTTACACATTCAGATTGGTGCAGCATTGATATGTGCAGCATTGATATGTGCAGGACTGATATGTAGAGCACTGACATCATTGCAGAGAATATGTTTCTCCAGGGAAGACGTATACTTCACTTACATCATCACCAGAAAGGTAGTCAGAGTCTCATTATGCTGTGTTTGCAGAATCCAGCAATAAAACAGATGACATCAAACAGATATCATCAAACAGATGACATCAAATAGATGTCATCAACCAGACGTCAGCAAACAGATGTCATAAAACGAATAGGAAACATTTTCCATTCCAAACTTTCCTATAAGATTTCCAGGGCAGTATCTTCCCACTCACTGTGCTGCATGCTATCTTCCCACTCACTGTGCTGCATGCTATCATTTCCTTATCTTCTTCCTGCCGGTTGTTGAGCCAGAGAGATAGGTGGGTGGGGAGATGCCTTTTTTTCTTTGCTGGCATCTTTTACAGATAACCTCGTGTATGGGACCATTAGGTCTTCTGTTATCTATCTTCCATACGTACTTCCATATCCAAGAATCGTGCTTTTGTGCTCATGGATCTTACCGTCGTGATCAAGGGTCGTACCGTCGTGCTCAAGGGTCGTACCGTCGTGATCAAGGATCGTACCGTCGTGATCAAGGATCTTACCGTCGTGATCAAGGATCGTACCGTCGTGATCAAGGGTCGTACCGTCGTGATCAAGGATCGTACCGTCGTGATCAAGGATCGTACCGTCGTGATCAAGGGTCGTACCGTCGTGATCAAGGATCGTACCGTTGTGATCAAGGGTCGTACCGTCGTGATCAAGGATCGTACCGTCGTGATCAAGGATCGTAACGTCGTGCTCAAGGGCCATACCGTCGTGTCAACTTCCTCCCTGTCCCAGGAACGTGTCTCCTGGTATCAAGACTGACGGCTCAGTGGTCCCTCTTCTGATCACCATCAGACAAGAGCATCTTCGTCAGCACGCTCACAAGTGGTCCTCGTCTGGCCTCTCTATATTACATTATTGAGTGAGTCAGAGACGGTGGTAGGGTCCCACACAGTCAGACCCCATGCGTCGGATCCCACACCTCGACTTCGAACCCTTGTGCTCGCCAACGTGACGGCTGTGACCTGACTTACATACCCAGAGACTGCGAGATAAGCGCGTGGGGGACACTGTAGAGAGATAGCACAGCTAAACAGCTTGGGAGATACGGGATCTACTCGGCCTTGATGGCGTTTTCCGTGATTCTTCATCAGCCATCTAAACTCCTTCTTTGTCCTACCTTAGTGATGGCCTCCAGCCAGAATGGTGACGGCAACTCACTTTCTTTCTCCTAGAAAACATACCCAAAATCTGTCGCAAATTAATTGACTTGGAAAGCTCAGAATGACCAGTTCTTGTCATCATGACGGGTCCTCTGTCGCCCCCACCCGGCGAGCGACACTGGTCAATACCTCTACTGACGGTGCCGCAGGTAGAGCAGGTAGCTCTACTGACGGTGCCGCAGTTAGAATGGTAGCTATACTAGCGGTGCCGCAGGTAGAGCAGGCAACTCTACTGACAGTGCCGCAGGTAGAGCAGGTAGATCTGCTGAAGGTGCCGCATATTGTAGAGGATCCGCATGTTTGGGATGAATGTATTATTAGCTTAGTAACTGGGGGGAGTGATGTAGTATATGGTAGGAGTCCTTCCTGAGCTGTTGAGCTTGAGTGCCTGACCAGGTGTGAGTGAGCGAGCGACTGCATCTTTTTTGTTCATCAGTGAGGAAACTCAATGTTCACACTTACAGACACGAGGCTCAGGACGCTGACTCGAATAAATGAGGTGTTTTTGACCCTAGTGTTGGATCAGGACTCTATATTTTTCTGGGTTATCCACAGACACACACACACACACACACACACACACACACACACACACACACACACAACTTTGTATTGCCTGACCCCAAGCCTACTCAGGTGGTGACACAAAGTTCCTCTCCCCCCACCAGCCATCCCCCACCCCTCCACTCCACCTCCTCCTTGACCTTCCCACCTTCACGGCATCTGGTCCCCGGGTCTGCCCTCCCCACACTGAGACAGGAATATCTATGTCAGGAATCTCATCTCTCTCACCCCAGTTGTTGGCGAGGCGACTTCAGCTCTCGTTGGTCCCTCCTTCCATGAACTGTCGACACTGGGAATGTCCACCTTATCCTCCTGGGGGTCAAAGGTCACGCTGTACTGCTGGCACTGTGACTGCATCCTGGTGACAAGACCCAGTGACCGCAACAACCCTACAAGGCGGGTCGTTCAGCCACCACTGTTATCTGATCTCTTGGCGGTGTTTTCGTCAACAAGGAACAGTGCTTCAGGCGTGGCCCTGATTGTGGCCCTGATGTAGTGCCACGATGACCATACCTGACGTAAATGTAGCGTCATGCTGCCTCTGTCTGTCCTCATGCAGCGCCACGCTCCTCCTACCTGGCACTAATGCACTGGGGTATCTCTCTTTCAGGCATCATGCTGGTGGAATACATTAAGGAATCACTCACTTACCCTCCTCGGTGCCAAGTATGTTCACGGTGGGTAATGGTTATGTGCGAAGATGTTAGAAGTAGTTTTACATTATGTGTGAATTAAGAAAGCATGAAAGGTGAAGCTGTTCGCAGATGACCCGGCTCTGGCGACAATTCCAAGGTAGAAACCTTAAAGTCTTGTGGCGGAGTCTAGGGAGTGTCTGGAAGAGGAAACCTCAAAGTTACTTTGGGCAAAAGTAAGGTGCAGTAGGGCCGGGTGGATCAGGATGGGCTAAATGGGAAAGTAAACAGAGAAAACGTGGAGGAAGTGAAGTGCTTTAGTTACCCGGGTGAGGACTTAGCAGCCGTCGAATCTATAATAGCTTAAGTGAGTCATAAGTTGGGAAAGGGCGTGTGTAGGAGAGGTCAGCGTCTGTTAGGAAAAGATAGGTATGTATAAAGGTCTAGTAGTCGAGTGTGTGTGTGTGTGTGTGTGTGTGTGTGTGTGTAAGGCCCTGAATAGAGAGGACGGGAAGAGGTTGGGTGTATCAGAAGTGGATTTTCTGACGACAATATGTGGTGGGAAGAGGTATGATCGCGCAGGTATTGCCAACATACAAGGCAACTCAAACACTGGGTTGTTCCGGAAAGAGAGGTGCTGCTGCGACCAGCGTGTACAGAAACAGTTCAGACGTGTGGAGAGGAGGAGCGAGGAGATCCTGGGATACATCTGCATCAGAACCACAGGGGGAGAGGGAGACCAAGGAGAGGAAGGGCTCTGGGGTATCGGGGCCTGAACTTTCAGTAGAACGAAAGATGTGTGCACTGGAGACAGTGGAACGTTGTAATGTATGGAGGGACTACGTGCTGTAGTGGGCTGAAACAGAACACATGAAGCGGTCAAGGTAAACCATGGAGTATTATGTGGGGCTGGGCTGTGGACGGCGGCCTCTGGCGTCAGTGCATTATACACGACAGCTAAACAGTGGAGGTGTGCAAATGAAGCCATTGTTCGTCTGTTCCTGGCGCTACCTCGCTAAGGCGGAAATGAAAGACAATAGCTAAGAGATATCTCCAATCTAAAGTAAAAAATATAAACTAATGCTTTACTTTATAACGTCCACACTTACACTTCTACTTTATAACGTCTACACTTACACCTACACCATCTCCTCCCCACCACCATGTTAGCTCCCAGCTACACCTTCCTCCCCCGTCCCCCGTACCCAGCTTCCTCTTATCCCCTCCCCAGGTCACGTGGCCTCCTCCCCTCCAACTCCTGAAAATAAAAACCCCGATCGACGTGCAAAAACTGTCTACCATGTTGGGATGGGGACCTCCCCTCCTGCCAGCCTGGCTCCCCCACCCAACTCCCTTCCGCCTGACCCATTCTCTCACTCCCCCATCACCCATTATTTCCTATCCCTTTCCACCCCCTACACCAGGAAGCACACCTCCCCCCCCCTCCTCCATTGGGGAATGACGACTCCCGTCCCCTCCCACGTGGGGTCACGGGACACAATGAGTCGGCAGTTCATGACATACTCCCCTCCTCCGTCATATCGTCTTCCTTCCTATATTATTATTATCATTATTTGTATTATTATTATTATTGATATCATTATTAGTAGTAGTAGTATCATTACTGTTGTTGTTGTTGATGTTGTTTTCACATCATTACCAACATTAACGTAGCCAGTGTAGCCAAAGCTTGTGAGTATACTATGTAACACAGCAACAACAAACCCTGCAGGTCACCTACCATTCTTCAAGAACTTGTTGTTCTTCTCTTCGGTCGAGTCGGTCGCTTAGCTCTGGCTTGTGTAGCGCCGCGGGGTTCGCTGGCACCCACCATCACCACCCGCCACGTCCCACCACATTACCAGACCACGTTTGGTGCCATGTGACCTTCTGGTGTGGTGGTAATTATGCTACCACTGTTACTACAGCCGCTGCTACTGCAACTCATGCTACAATAAAGGCTCGTGCTGCACCTGCTGCTGCTAATACAGCTGCTGCCAACGGGAGGAACTGCTGCTGTAGGTACTTGAAGTCAGGATTTGTCTCCATGCTGCTAGTGCAGCGGTTGGCGAAGCTGTTGCTAAAGTTAGCCGGTGGGTCCTCAGTACTCTCGCTCTTGCCATATGAACATGACCAAATAATACTTCCACAAAGTTTGCGACGTTTTCTCGTATTCAGTTTAGATCATTTCCCGCTGGTGAAACTAAATGATCAAATATGATATTCAAAAAAGAAACTGATGGTTTATGAGATGAATTCAATGTTCAGGTTATCTGAACGACTGGTATCTGCCATTTGTCCACACGTACACCTGATAATGCAAACTTCTCTTGTTCTCTTCAAACTTCGGTATTATTCGACTCTGGAAATTCTTCCATCTTCAACTGTCGTCTCTCACCATAGGGTTTGTACAGGTATTTCCCCCTTGCATTATGAGCAAGTGTGAGTTTGGATTAAGGTTATAAGCGGTGTGGGCCAAGAGGGGGGTCGCAGGGTATATGGCTTGTTGTGGCCTTGGCTGAGAAGCCATCGTACGATAGTCATTACTGGCGGGCACGAAGGCTGGGCAAGTGAATATCGTACGATAGTCAGTCAGGATATAATGCAATGATGATTTCTCGGTATTACCACCAGTTAAGACTCACGTAGGAGCCAGTGTAGGTGGTTGAGGGATTCTGTAGAGTCCTTCATGTGCTAAATGCTCAATGAAGATTGATGATGACAAGTCTCACGCTTGCAGCCACCTGTGCTTGCAAACATGGTGTGTTTTCTTCATTTATCTATTTTCTGTCGATTGTGAGTTGTGTCTTGTGGCTTAGCAACGTCTGCTTGTTATGGACAGATGGTGAACTAACGATGAAGTGAGGATGGATTATCCTGTCGGGAAACAGAAGTAAATTTGAAGAGACAGAGAACATCAGGCAACCAGATAGTGAGACTCATGTTAAAATTTAAAAGGAGTTAACGTTTGTGTTGCTTGAGGGAGGCTATGTTTGGCTCGGTTAAACTAGTTTGAATGAATGGTTTAAAGTAGTTACTTTTTTCTCTTGATTTAGGGTAAGTTAAGCTTAATTAGTCAGGCTTTGTTGGTGGGGACAGACCAAGGGGAGGGGGGAACGTCTGTTTGTTTCTGTCCCTTTTTTCTCTGCCTGTCTCTATGTCTGTCTCCTTATAAAACCTGAGGCAAGTCATCACACTAGACCGGTTGCATACCAACGCCGGGTTCCAGCACCATCTAAGCTGATCCAGCAGCAGGAGCCACGTCAGCTTAATAATGCAACAAGCTTTCTAATCTAGACTGGCTCAAATGGTCTTGGTCTGTTCAGTGGCAGATACCGAGAGGTTTGCGTCAAGGTCTGTGGCAATTACATGACCACAAACATACGTACAAGGAGTGAGCACAGAAACATACGTACATGGCACAGAAACATACGTACATGGAATGATCACAGAATCATACATACATGGAATGATCACAGTAACATACGTACATGGAATGATCACAGAATCATACATACATGGAATGATCACAGTAACATACGTACATGGAATGATCACAGAATCATACATACATGGAATGATCACAGAATCATACGTACATGGAATGACTACAGAAACATTCAAAAGAAGACTGACCTCATGGTTGAAGACAGTGCCGGACGCACCTTGAGTTAACATCTCCGTCTGAGCAGTGAGGGTTGAGAAGTGGTCGTTACACAACAAACAAGATATGTGCTGCGCAGAGGAGACGCCCTCCAGAAAAACAGTGCGACACACTACACAAGTGGTAAGCACTACGCGCAAGTTCTCCCATGATGACAAAAGATCGTCATAGGTACTCGCATGTAGTCTCTCTCTCTCTCTCTCTCTCTCTCTCTCTCTCTCTCTCTCTCTCTCTCTCTCTCTCTCTCTCTCTCTCTCTCTTCGCAATAGTTCTACCCAGATCACCGGACCAACACCGCCTAACATAGCCCCTCCCCCAGACATAGCTGGACCCCTGAGTAACTAGTGACCAGAGCCAGACTTGTGTACCTGTAGCCACACGTAACATGACTGTCACATTCTGTGGATCGATGACATACCTGACCGGTTCCATCACCATGTTTACACCAGCGTTACAGTCGTCGCTACACGATGAACATGTACTATCTAGCGATTAGTTAGGTAGTTAGGCAATGCTAACGTGAAGTTAAAACAATCGTTTCTCTCGTAGTGTGAACTTAACATACGTTAATTATAACAAATGAAGGAGCTAACGAGGGTTGCGCCCCTTTCCCTGGCCACTTCAGGTTCATCAACCCAAAGGTTGACCATCTTGTGTACAGATAATGAGAGCTGTTAACCAAACAGCTTATACAGAACTGTATCATAACCTTGTTCATATCATGAGAAAGAAACAGTTCGATCCTGAACCACGGCGACGGTACAATCCTGGAACACGACTGGAAAATCCTTGACCACAACGGTACGACCCTTGACCACGACGGTACGACCCTTGATCACGACGGAACGACCTTTGAGTACGACGGTACGATCACTGTGCACGACGATAAGACCCTTGAGCACGACGGTACGACCCTTGACCACGACGGTATGACCCTTGAACACGAAGGTACGACCCTTGACCACGACGGTACGACCCTTGATCACGACGGAACGACCTTTGAGTACGACGGTACGATCATTGTGCACGACGATAAGACCCTTGAGCACGACGGTACGACCCTTGACCACGACGGTATGACCCTTGAACACGAAGGTACGACCCTTGACCACGACGGTACGACCCTTGAGCACGACGGTACGACCCTTGAACACGACGGTACGACCCTTGAACACGACGGTACGACTCTTCAGAGTCAGCTCAAAGGCCAGGGCATCTACCATACACCTACTGTCGTGCTCCAGATACCTACCGTCGTGCACAAGGATCGTACCGTCGTGCACAAGGATCGTACCGTCGTACTCAAGGGTCGTACCGTCGTACTCAAGGGTCGTACCGTCGTACTCAAGGAGTTAAAGAACTTGGCTTTGTGTTGCGTTCACAACCACAACCTGGTCGTGAACAGGCGACTCACAGTTCCGTCTTGCTGCTTAATTAGTCTGTTAATTGGTGGGTTCTTGTGTCTAATTAGCTCGTCTCTATAATCAAACCTTCATTTTCTGTCTATTTAGTAAATCACCATAATGCATTAGGGATATATGAAACACATGTATAATAAAAAACACATTTATTATATATTTGTAAATTAAATGTATAAAATAATCAGTTAATAATAATTTGTTATGTTACATTACGACTTGTTTCGTAATGTCTGTCGTTTTATATATATATATATATATATATATATATATATATATATATATATATATATATATATATATATATATATATATATATATATATATATATATATATAAGTGACGCCTTTCGCTATACATCTATCTATCTCACACAGCATACTATGAACATGCAACTATGGCTAAAAACATGCAAAATTATCGTATACCAGGCATGAAGAACGGCAGAGCGCTACGGTACAACCCTTGCACACGACGGTACGACCATTGTACACGACGGTACGACCATTGTACACGACGGTACGGCCCTTGTGCACGACGGTACGACCCTTGTGCACGACGGTACGACCCTTGTGCACGACGGTACGACCCTTGGGTATGATAGTCAAGGGTCGCACTGTCGTGCTCAATGCTGTAACATCCTGAGTATACAACATTCAAAACATCATATCCAACCAAATCCATTTTTGTCCGACATTCAGTAACATCCAAAAAAGTCACATATGTGTTGTAGCCACATGTAAAATATAAATTAAACCACATAACTTTGTTTATAACATTATGCTAATCTCTCTCAAGTTCCCAGACTGTTTATATACATGACAAACATCTTCATCGAACAGTCATACACAAATACAGACCAAAGGTAAGAAGAAGGTAGATATTATGTAATCTTATCAAATGAATTATAAATTCATACTATCACAAATTGTGCAAAAAATCACAGTTTAAACGAATATTAACAATACATACATATATATATATATATATATATATATATATGTATCCTTGCACTTTTTTATATCATCTGGCTTGGTAAAACTTCGATAATCATCTGTGATCTATTCATTATAATATATTTTTTTTATAAATATGAGAAGAATGATATACTAAAGACTTACTAAAAATGTGTCCTTGAACGATTTCTAGAGGCAGGAAATTATCTATGATTCCTAGAATTATGTGTGTGTGTGTGTGTGTGTGTGTGTGTGTTTCTATTATTTCTGTATCATGTCTGAAATGTCTGAAATCAGATTTAGATGTGTTCCTTTAAACTATTTAGTAAATTAACCTTTTGGTTTCTCAAGACCAACAATAAAAACATAGTTGAATATATCCTTATATATCAATTAGAGAATATATCTATTATAATCTTTGTCATGGATCTTAGCACACAAACTGTTAATCTACCTAACGCCATAACTGCAGGAGGAAAAGAACATAAAGAATGAAAAGGTATAGGGGGGTCAATATCCATCCAGTAATCTCACAGCTCCAGAATGAGACAGGAGGTAATATAGACATTGTACAGAGATACCATCAGAGGAAGCCGTCCCTCCTTGTGGTCTGGGGACATAACTTCCATCCCTCTGGTCTGGGGACGGGTCCCTCTTTCTGGTCGGGGACCTCAGCTCCCTCCTCCTTCACTTCCTTCCACGTCGGCGCCCCTTCCTGCTGGGTCCAGCCCCAAGTACAATCTAAGCTTTGTAAAGCTTTGGCTCAACTAAAAGCTCTAAGTTCTTTCCAGCTTGATATCCCTTTCTCTGTGGTTTAAGTTCCATCGAACTTAGAGTTGGGGTAAATGCTTTAGTTTTCGTGATCATCTTGAAAGCAGCTGTAAACTTGACATGAAGGTCCTGTACATCTTGTGGACTGGTCTTTCTATGAGGCAGATCATGAATGACTCTTGACGTTGTCATACAGCAAGTTTGTGCAGGAGGTTCCTGCTGCCGAAGCACCTGCCGCTCTGCTTCCAAGAGCACCAGACAAAAGACCTCATTAAACGCGACTCTGAAGTAATGTCATGAAAAGAGTAAAGAGAAAAACTGCTTCCGTGAAAGAGACAACGAGATCTTTCCAAAGAGCAGATCCTCAGGCAGTTCCTGGAAGGAAGAGACTGAAAAGAATTTTCGTCCCTCTGTGTCCTGGAAGAAACGCTCGCCAACTTTCCTCTTTGGTCACATATCAGGAAAAGTTGGATGAAGCTTTCTGCTTTGTGGTGTTGGAGTCACTACGTCTTGTCAGAGCCTGCAATGGAAATCCTAACTCTTGGTTTTCTATGTTATCCGTCACTGGTCGCGTTACCACAGACACTGATTATGCGACCTCCTCTGTGTAACATGTTGTACATGTTGTTATTCCTTTTATATTCCATAAGGAACTACAACACTGACAAGTTACACGAATTGCTCGAGCCGCTTGGGTGAGAACCTTCAGATCAAGATCTACAGATAATTTCTGTAGAGAGACGACGAAATCAGGGCGTCCAGGCTGGGGTTGTACACAGAGACCAGTGGGGTTGACACCAGTGGGGTTGACACCAGTGGGGTTGACACCAGTGGGGTTGACACCAGTGGCGTTGTTCAGATGACGACTGTAAACATGCAATATCTGAGACCCGAGGTCACACGTTACCCCAGCCAAGTGTTGTGTTACTGCAGAGATCCGTGCGTCTCCGGGTGGACCAAACACACGTCAGTCGGTTATATTAAAAGGTGTTTGTTTACTGTAAGTTAACATCGTTCTGAGAATCGTGGCGAGAGCGAGGGGACGCTCCTGACGAGGATGTCAACCGGGCGGTGTGGAAACACCAGGTGATGGGAGTCTTAGCTGACGTGGTCGCTGACAGGAGTCTAGGAGCTGAGGGAGCTGAGAAGCAGGGGCTTGAGGAGGATCAGGAGGGCATCACTCCTCAGGGTAAAGCTTTATCTTCTCCAGCTTGAAGCTTGTGCTCAGCAGAAGCGGGCTGGACTTACGGAGAGGCCTGTCAAGGAAGAGCAAAACAACTAAGTTAATGTTTGGAATTATGTAAGATGTTGTTTGGTCCAACCGTCTCTCTATCTACCTGTCTCTCTGTCTGTCTTCGATGAATGACCGTCCGGACAGTTGTTCATCTGTTCATTATTCTGAACAATTAAATCTTTTCATCATAATTTCAATAACGACGAAAATTCTGCATAAGAAAGATTGTGAACTGTGACAACATGTGAATAACCTCGCCATCATAGCCGACACTTGTTGATGAAGATGCTGTGTCAAGATAAGGCAGTGTGTCGGGGTCACAAGGGAGAGATAAGAGTCTGATAAGACTAACAACATGAGGATGTTACATTTTTTTTCTCTTTACCCAAGATAAAGGAACGCTTGCTGGGTGACTGTCCTGGTTATTACTTATCATGTTTATTCAAGATAACCAACCCCTTTGTTTTCTAATCAGAAGTCTCATGGCTTCCTAGCTTGCGTCATGACACCCCTCTTCATCATGCAACACATTGATATATACATAGTAAACATAAACAAGGATTCCATGTGAACAAATATCAATTTCCTTTGTTTTACCTGTTTAGCTTTCCGGCTGAGCAAGGTAGCGCCAGGAACAAAAGACTATGCCTTCAGGAAAAACTACTCGCTCACTTCCTTCCTCTGTTCCTTCTTCTGGATAGTAATGATACAAGTGGAGAGGATTTCCAACCCCTTGTCCCCGCCCCTATTATTTGCCTTTTACAACACGCAGGAGGAAGGTGGATAGTACACTAGTGCCTCTGAGCCCAGGGATGGAGGATAGGCAGGGAGAGGCTTGGCTAGGGAGAGGACCTGTCGGGCCGTCCCTGGCCAGACCTGGCTGTAAACAGCAGCAGGTGAGGCTAACTTGGGGAAGGAGGGGGAGTATCCATGCATTAACACCTCCCACCCAGCCATCCCACTCTAGCCTCCTCCACCAAAGTAGTGGGGGAGAGAAGTTCTCCCTCACCCCTCATGCTCACCCATGAGGTCCTCCTTCACTCGAGTGCTTCCCCCTCACCCTTCAGTCAAGTACTTCCTCCTCACCCTACAGTCAAGTGCTTCCTCCTCACCCTACAGTCAAGTGGCTCCCCCTCACCCTAAGCTTCACGGCGTGGGTGCTGCTGCCGGTGGGATGGAGGAGGAGAAGGAGAAGGAAGAGGAGGAGGGGGAGGCATTAATGGGGAGTGGGTGCGGGTGGGGGGTGAGTGATGGTGCAGGTTGTGCGGGGGGAGGGGAGTAATGGCCTCCTTAAATGGCCCTCAACAGGATGTCGCTGCTATGACGCCAGGCCCAGGGGGAGGGAGGCGTGCCCTTGGCTAGGGGGTCCCCCTGCGTGAGGGAGGAAATGTGGGAGGTAAGGAGGGGCACGTTGGGGGGGGGGGGGGTGACTGCCTCTCAGATTAAATAATGGATGAAACTCAAGTCAGGGTTGTCCACGTTTCGAGTTTATTTATAAGAAAAGGTTTTCAACCTTGAAGGAGGAGGAGGAGGAGAATGAGTGGGTGAGCTTGGTTCCCGCCGAGGTACACCACGTCTCCAGGGATGGCGCTGCAAAGTTATCATGCTGGAGCACGACTGTACGACTCTTGAGCACGACGGTACGACCGTTGGGTATGGTGGCCTGACCTTTGACCTGACCTGCAGTGTTAGGTCTGGCCATCATACCCAGCCAGTGATCGAAGCACCATACTCGAGGGTCTGTATCTAGTAAACTAGTTACTGTAGGCCAGTCATACAGGGTGACGCACTACATTCTATGCAACATGTATAATGTCTACCATCCCAGGACCGGAGACGGGACACGTGATATTGCCCAAGTGTCCCAGACGTGTGGGAAGCTCGGAGCTGAGAATCCTCCCCTCCTGTATCATCACCTCTGAAAGCAGGGACTGAGGAAGGAGCCAAGCGAAGATTTTTCCTTTGTTTCTGACGCTGCGTCGCTGAGGTAGGCAAGGCAAGCAAGTATGTATATATGATTTAGAAAATACAGATATAAAATGTGTTTAGCAACACTCGAGGAAGACTAGAGAAACTTACTTAATGATTCTCGACATTTTGTGGTACCAGGTCGAGGTGTTGGGGGTGAGGGTGAGGTCCAGCTCGTAGGTGTTGGGCATGGTGGGGTCGAGGACCACCGTGGCCAGACGCTGGTCCTGCTGACCGTCGTAGTAATGGACGTGTAGCACGCCGCCCCTGAGGGTGACCGGAGTTAGTTCACAGATCCACGAGGAAGGCAACACGACACATGCATACTGATAGTTACAGTAATGACGGATAACAAGCAAATATAGAGTAAGGGATGTGTCATTCTATACATATATATATCCTCTCATGTATTCATCTATCTGTATTTATATAGACAGTTTGACAGAAAGATAGACGGTTCATAGTTTGAGGAAGTCGTAACCTGAACTGTAGTTAGAGATGACCTACCTTAACCCACAGGGCTCAGAGTCAGCCAGGCGGAGGACCTGCGCCGTGACCCCGTCTATGAGTCTGGGAGGGAAGATGACCTGACCACAGCCCAGGGCGTCGGCCCGGCTCGTGACCTCTTGGGTCAACTGCTGCACAAGGCTGACCCGGGCTGCCGCCTCGCCCTCCACCTCCAACACCTCGATGTCTGTCACGCAGGGAGAGAGATGTCTCATTAATTATGACGACCCTTGAGTACGACCATACCATCCTTGGACACGGAGGTACGACCCTTGGCCACCAGACCCAAGGGTCGTACCGTCGTGCTCGAGGGTGACATCCTAATACTTGAGGAAGTTCAGGACATGTTCTGGGGAATGAGTAAGTAAAGACAATACCACCATAAACAAAAACATTCTCATTTTGATTATTATAAAGATAACAACACAAAACCATACAAAGACCAGATCACACGAGCAACCCACGTGACAGCGAGTGTAAAGAGACATCAGAACAGGATATCAAGGTAGGATAACACCTGGCACACCATCCATGGTATAGCACCTGGCACACCATCCATGGTATAGCACCTGGCACACCATCCATGGTATCGCACCTGGCACACCATCCATGGTATAGCACTTGGCACACCATCCATGGTATAGCACCTGGCACACCATCCATGGTATAGCACCTGGCACACCATCCATGGTATAGCACCTGGCACACCATCCATGGTATAGCACCTGGCACACCATCCATGGTATAGCACCTGGCACACCATCCATGGTATAGCACCTGGTATACCAACCATGGTATAGCACTAGGCACACCATCCATGGTATAGCACCTGGCACACCATCCATGGCATAGCACCTGGCACACCATCCATGGTATAGCACCTCCTATATCGACAGTCCTGCAGACGTCTGTAGGAACATAGATGATTGATGAACTTTATGATCATTAATTAATGAAGAACAACAAAACCCAGGATGAATAAAATATACTGATAAAAACAGATGTATGATGTAAAGTTGCCAATGTTCTCCAGCTTCGAGTTTATATCCTGGGAGAGAGAGAGAGAGAGAGAGAGAGAGAGAGAGAGAGAGAGAGAGAGAGAGAGAGAGAGAGAGAGAGAGAGAGAGAGAGAGAGAGAGAGAGAGAGAATGTCTGCTTTCATTTGGCCTGAAGGAAATTCCAGACCCACACACACACACCCCGCTCTTCACCCTTCCCTTCTCTTCCTTCTGTTCCACGTGAAACTACGGAAATGTAACCCTTCTCCCCTGTCACGGGGGGGGGGGGGGGGGTGACGTCATAACAGCGTCACCAGTTAGCTGTGTGACGGGTCAAGCAAGAGGTACCAGACAGTGTCATACCACAGGCATATCTTAAGGTCGAGTTACTCCTGAAAATTAATACAATTACGACCAAATCCCGTTACAATTACGGCAGTTTGAAATAGTCATTGGGCAATCAGCCTATTCATCAATAGCAATTGGAGCGTTAACAACCATCATGTGTTTCTATGTCATTCTATATTGTTTGTATATCTATGCTGAAGCTGGTCCAACTGTGGAGAGGTTGTACATATAGTTATGGTAGAACATGTGGGCCGGGTGGAAGCAAGGGTTTGTTACAGTAAACTGTAGCTAGATGTAGGCTGCCACCACCATCACCACCACCACCACCACCACCACCACTGCGAACACTAGTTAGAGAGAGTGAGTTAAGAGTTAACTTGAGATCAAATGAAAGTTTTAAATCGTCGTTCGGGACAATCCATAGTTTACCTCACCAAAATAAATGAACATTTCCTTAATAATCAACAAAATGTTAACCTTATTTAACAATCAAGAAAATGTTAACTCTATGTAACAATCAACAAAATATTCTATTTATTTTTGTTGTTTTGTCGTCAACAGAAACATTATGGAACTCGTTGTGTAAGTAGTTCCCCACACATCTATACCTCCTCCTGCTCCTCCTCCTGCTCCTCCTCCTGCTCCTGCTCCCCCTCCTCCTGCTCCTCCTCCTCCTCCTGCTCCTGCTCCTCCTCCTGCTCCTGCTCCTGCTCCACACATACCCACTCTTAGTCCCTCAGCCTCACTAACGACTCGTCAGCTAACAACTCAGTCTTCATCAGCTGGCACAAAAGTGTTAGACTGTCTCCTGCCTTGGCCACAATATTCCCTCCCTTGGCCACAATATTCCCTCCCTTGGCCACAATATTCCCTCCCTTGGCCACAATATTCCCTCCCTTGGCCACAATATTCTCTGATTTCTTCCTCGTCTACAAAATCTCGAGTAATTAGCTGTAATCCTCCACGGTGAAGCTTGTGCTAATGATTCAATTACGTCAGAGCAAGAAGTGTCGACCCTGTAATGAGGGCCAGTTGGTCTTAGGGTCTGGTGTTTAGGGTCATTCAGGGCTGGGCTAAGAAGTCGTCAGGGAATAACTCAAACATTTACTCTTGCAACAATTTTAAAATGTCTCACGTGATAATGATCCAGGAAAAGTAACTCCCTAACTATAATCATCGCCATAATTGTATAAATTTCTTATGATATCAAAATCCTTCTCTTTCGCAATCTAGATTCAAATTCCTTTGAGTTCTTTGTCTAAAAACAACCTCTCTAAACCATATTCTGGTTTGTATATTGTGGACCAAAAGACATATCACATTATGAACGAGATATTTTGTAATTTTCTCTTCGATGGTGTGCAGTACTGTTGTAGGTTTAGTGTTATGTGATACTGTTATGTGATAACATTGTTTACTTGGGTTTATGATGAAAATGATTGATAGATAATTGGTGATAATTGGTGTTTGAATTACATGTGTAGTTCCTAGCTCTCTGGGGCATGACCCAGCTCTCTGGGACGTGAACCAGCTCTTTAGAGCGTGACCCAGCTCTCTGGGGAGTGAACCAGCTCTTTGGGGCGTGACCCAACTCTCTGGGGAGTGAGCCAGCTCTTTGGGGCGTGACCCAGCTCTCTGGGGAGTGAACCAGCTCTTTGGGGCGTGACCCAGCTCTCTGGGGTGTGACCCAGAAGTGTGGGGAGGTGACGTAGGTCTCTGGGGCGTGACCCAGCAATGTGGGGGCGTGATCCAACTCTCTGGGGGCGTGACCTTGCTGTCTGGGAGAGTGCCCCAGCTCTCTTGGGTGTGTCCTAGTTTTCTGGGGGCGTGTCCTAGTTCTCTGGGGCGTCAATAATCCCAGCATGTGACCAGCGCTACCTGCTGCTACCACGAACTACTGGTAAACACACGACGGTACGACCCTTGAGCACGACGGTACGACCCTTGAGCACGACGGTACGACCCTTGGGAGTGATGGCCTGGCCTTTGACCTGACCTTTGACCTAAAACTGTTCCAAGTTAAACATACGTAGAGATAATTTTAAGAGCCAACACTACTTTGGTTATATATATATATATATATATATATATATATATATATATATATATATATATATATATATATAAAACACATGAAGGTAGCGGGTGGCTGTGGGCGGCTGTGGGCGGCTGTGGGCGGCTGAGCGGGGAACTTGCCGCCCCAGGAAGTGGGTCAGCTGATACCGCCCTGGTGGGGGGGTGGGGAGTAGTGTGTCCTGGGGTGGGGAGTCCTGGAGAGGCTCCTTGTCCTGGGAGGGGGGGGGGGGGGGGGGGGGGGGGGGGAGGGGGGAGGGGGGGGGGGGAGGGGGAGGGGAGGGGGGGAGGGGGGGGGTGTTCAGAGCGGGGTTCCCTGGGAGGGGGTGTGGTGTCCTTGATTGTGGTGGGGGGGGTTGTGGGGTTCAGTCTCCAGCCAGCTGACTGGCCAAAGCTAGTTGTAGGTACTCGTAGGTAGGGAGGGAGGGAGTTAGGGAGGTAGTTGGTCAATTAGGTAGATAGGTAGGGAGGTAGTCAGGTAGTTAGGAAGGTACATAGGTAAGTATGGAGGTAAGTGGGTTGGCATATGAGTAGGTTGATAGGTAGGTAGGCAGGTATGTAGGTAGGTAAGGAGATAGGTAGATAGATAGGAAGGTAGGGAGGCAGGTAAGAAGGTAGGAGGATTGGTAGATATTTAGGTAGGTAGATAGATAGGTAGGAAAGTAGATGGGTAAGTAGGAGGGTAAGTAGGGAAGGAGGTATATAGGTAGGTAGATAAGTTTGTATGTATGTAGGTAGACAGGTAGACAGGTAGGTTAGTAAGTAGATACTCACCTACTCCCCCAGCTAACATCATGTCATCAACATAACTTCAATACAATATTTCATGACAGAATTACCCAGGTGGTCCACAATGTCAGGTGGTCTGTGTCAGGTGGTCCACAATGTCAGGTGGTCCACTCTGTCAGGTGGTCTGTGTCAGGTGGTCCACACTCTCAGGTGGTCCACACTGTTGACTTGTCAATATACTTTACTTTCATCCAATCAGCAACACTTTCCAATCTCTAGACTTGACTGCGTCAATTTCCTTTCATCCAATCAGCTACAATTTTCACCTCAGGCTCATCACCTTCCAGAACATTCATCAGAATTAATCATAACATTTTTATAAAACTCAACAAAACTGACTTTTACATATAAATATCAATAAATTCCACTCAAATCGACATTGAGATCCAAGGGGGCAAGAGAGGCGTAACCCTGGCACAGCTCACGTAATTGAACGTGCACGTAAGAACGGTATTGCAACGCTTGCGCTATGGCCTTATGAGCCTTACGGTGGGGTTCCCTCTGGGGTCAGTAACCTTCTCTGGGGGTGGGTGAAGATAGTGAACATGGCGCCTGCAGCTGAATTCTGATATGTATATATGTATGTATGTATGTATGCATGTATGTATGTATGTATGTATTTATGTATGTATTTATGTATGTATGCTTATGTATGTATGTATGCATGAACTAATGATCTCTATGAATAACAAAAAACCTGTAGAACTTTTGAGAGTGACCTCACACGAAATAAAACTAAATCTACGAACTTATTGAACCAGATGTACTGTATGTGTGTGTGTGTGTGTGTGTGTGTGTGTGTGTGTGTGTGTGTGTGTGTGTGTGTGTGTGTGTTACAGGGAGACAGTTGTACACTCATGTTACCCCGTCTCTTAATACTGTATATATGTACCATATCTTTAGTTCTTATGTACGTACACACACACACACACACACACAGCTTAAGCCAAGTACCAAATCAGCGACCAGCCTCGAGGGGAGGATGAACACCTGGGGTGGGTGGAGGCCGACAGCCATAACAAGGATTCGAACCCAGCTGTACGTGTTGTACGTGGCTCTGAGGCCAGCTGTACGTGTTGTACGTGGCTCTGAGGCCAGCTGTACGTGTTGTACGTGGCTCTGAGGCCAGCTGTACGTGTTGTACGTGGCTCTGAGGCCAGCTGTACGTGTTGTACGTGGCTCTGAGGCCAGCTGTACGTGTTGTACGTGGCTCTGAGGCCAGCTGTACGTGTTGTACGTGGCTCTGAGGCCAGCTGTACGTGTTGTACGTGGCTCTGAGGCCAGCTGTACGTGTGTGTGTCCGTTAATTCTTAACAAGGTGAAGTAAACAAGGCTAACCTATCTCCCTTGACGTCACAGCTTATAGATAATGATGATTATATATTACTCAAGTGATCATATATTACTCAAATGATCATATATTACTCAAGTGATCATATATTACTCAAATGATCATATATTACTCAAGTGATCATATATTACTCAAATGATCATATATTACTCAAGTGATCATATATTACTCAAGTGATCATATATTACTCAAATGATCATATATTACTCAAGTGATCATATATTACTCAAACGATCATATATTACTCAAATGATCATATTACCAATATATTTACTCAAATGATCATATATTACTCAAATGATCATATATTACTCAAATGATCATATATTACTCAAGTGATCATATATTACTCAAATGATCATATATTACTCAAATGATCATATATTACTCAAATGATCATATATTACTCAAGTGATCATATATTACTCAAGTGATCATATATTACTCAAATGATCATATATTACTCAAGTGATCATATATTACTCAAATGATCATATATTACTCAAGTGATCATATATTACTCAAATGATCATATATTACTCAAGTGATCATATATTACTCAAATGATCATATATTACTCAAATGATCATATATTACTCAGGTGATCATATATTACTCAAATGATCACATATTACTCAAGTGATCATATATTACTCAAATGATCATAAATTACTCAAGTGATCATATATTACTCAAATGATCATATATTACTCAAATGATCATATATTACTCAGGTGATCATATATTACTCAAATGATCACATATTACTCAAGTGATCATATATTACTCAAATGATCATAAATTACTCAAGTGATCATATATTACTCAAATGATCATATATTACTCAAATGATCATATATTACTCAAATGATCACATATTACTCAAGTGATCATATATTACTCAAATGATCATAAATTACTCAAGTGATCATATATTACTCAAATGATCATATATTACTCAAATGATCATATATTGATCACCTATCATTTACCCGGTATGACCACGAGCGGTGTATCTCGGACACATACACACACACACACACACACACACACACACACACACACACACACACACACACCTTCTCTTCCTCCCACGTACAATAACAGACACTACCCCCCCCCCCCCCCCCCCCCCACCTCCCACCTACCCTGGTGGGCCACGACCGCTGCCTCAAGTGTCAGCAGGTAACCCTCATCTCTACTCCCAAAGCTCCTCACCTCCTCTCCTCTTCTTATTCTTACTCCTCCTCCTCCTCCTCCTCCTCCTCCTCCTCTTCGTTCACGACCCCTTCCCCGTACTTCTACCTCCACTGCCCTCCTCCCCCTCCAGGCAACGTCCCCCCACGGGAGGGGAAAAAGAACCCCCCCCCCCCCCACCTCCTGGCCTTGACAAAGCTCAACATTCAGTTCCTTTAAATCGTCAAGTTTCCTCTTGTGTGCACGTCACATCTGGCGTCGTCGTCATGGTAGACGCAACCAACTCTCCTTGATACGTTTACGATAAGGAATTGACGTGTGGACGTACGCATGCGTCGTCATGACCGGACGTGCGACCACCAGCGTAATGTTTGGGATCTTGACCTCCCAGGGTCGGTTCATGAGGACGCCATACGTCTCATGGGACATGGCGCGTCGGGATCATGGTCGTCGTCGTACTGACGTGGTTCTCAGCGATCTGACGAAGGGCGTCCCGAGGTCTACAGAACTCTGGCTCCATCCCAGCAGGGGACGCCGACGTACACGAGTGCCAAGGGCGGCAGTGAGGATCAGGGTGACGCCCTTTGAGCCAAGCTTCCACATCTGCCTACACGACTGTCTGACCCTGACTCATGCCTATCCTCACGCCATGGCTCATGCCTATCCTAACACCATGGCTCATGCCTATCCTCACGCCTATCCTCACACGTTGGCTCACACTATCCTCACATCCGCCGACCGGACAGAAGCCCGGAGTCATTTTCCGCAGCGTTTCCTGCCTGCAGTACTGACTGACCTTGGACGGTAATAAGATAAAAAGTACATAAACATGACATCCAGATCCTTAATGGCCCAACTCCTCCTCAGTTGGGATGTTGTCCCTCAGTGTGGCGCGGGTTGATGGATAGAACGATCCTTATCACAAGCTGATGGATGGCGCGATCTTTATCTTGCATGTTCTCACACCATTGTCTGTCTCCCTGGCTGTATGCAAATGCTTCCTGGAGACTGAGGGATGCGACTGCGTGTCCCACAGTGGCTGGCTGGCTGTCATGCACCAAGCGTAGAGGATCTAGGATCGACAGGATGAGGCCTGAGGTCTGGGGATGCTAGGACTCACAGGACCTGGCGTGGGACACAAGAGGACCCGAGGACATATGGTTCACTGAGGAGCTAGGCCAACCAGAGGAAGACAACTGTAAATAATTACAAGTGTACCTCTCTCTCTCTCTCTCTCTCTCTCTCTCTCTCTCTCTCTCTCTCTCTCTCTCTCTCTCTCTCTCTCTTGTAGCTGATTTTGGCGTGACAGATCCAGCAGCAGGAGACGCCAGCAGCGGGGGACGCCAGGGACGAGGTACGCTCGGCCACAACCTAGGAATACCTCAGTATCTTCTATATTTACTCCAGTATCGTTCGTGCCAATCCGGATTCACCAACATTTACGGAGTCGCTGGCGAACGCCCTGGTACAGACGCTTAACTGAGCAAAGTGAGCATCGCCCTTGCTCTGGGACACCATAGGTGTCATTCCTGTTTAACGTCCTGTTGTTCTGTACGTCCCTGTGCCAGGGCTTGGGATGTGGGAAAGTCCAGGGCAGATCTAGAGCCAGCAGGGTATTGAATACGAGAGAGAGAGAGAGAGAGAGAGAGAGAGAGAGAGAGAGAGAGAGAGAGAGAGAGAGAGAGAGAGAGAGAGAGAGAGAGAGACGTACCCAAGGTCACAGCATCAGTTTAGGAACCAAGAATAACATAATGAATCAACATATGAACGTTTAGACTTGAGAAATGTTATGGCTGCTGTCTGGCATCATTATGTTGGGGGACCAGTTGTCGTGTCTCTCGTTTTCTTGCTCTACACACACACACACACACACACACACACACACACACACACACACACACACATAGCCAGGATCCCCATACACATCTATTATCTACATGTGCCCATTTATCTCTTCTCTCCGTATATGCCTCCCCTATTTACATTTACATACATCCTGTACTTCCCCAGACACCTCTCCCATAACACATACAACCAACACCTCCCCATGACACTTACAACCAGCGCCTACCTCCCCATACATACGCCTCCCTCACTCCTCACACGTACCCCCATACTCGCATGGTGCCTCCCGGAAGACCCATAAACACAGAGGGGCGAGGCTCCGCACTGACTAGGCCAGGAAGGAATAGAGGACATTTGGCTCTGGCACCAGCAGGGTCACGATGCGCTACCCTGGCACTGTGCCACCTCACGTCACGACGGGCGAGGTCCAGGCTGGGGAGGGGGGTTAATCGGGATGGGGTGCCGGAGGGAGGGAGCTTAATGGTGTAGGTGGGGAGAAGGGCGAATATTTCCGTGGACAGCTGGGGAGATTAGAGTTTAAGGCCATTATGTGGCGTAAGAATATTGATCATCCGTGATAAGTAAACACACAGACACAGTGATATTACATGCACATAATATGATATCTAAATATATTGAGAGAGAGAGAGAGAGAGAGAGAGAGAGAGAGAGAGAGAGAGAGAGAGAGAGAGAGAGAGAGAGAGAGAGAGAGAGAGAGAGAGAGAGAGAGAGAGAGAGAGAGAGAGAGAGAGAGAGAGAGATTTCTCCCACACAGTAATGGTTAATGTGTCAGTTTATGTGCGTGTATACAAGAGTCAGATTGTGGCACAGGTGGTGTCAAGTGCCAAACATAATGGCACAGGTGGTGTCAAGTGTCAGACATGATGGCACAGGTGGTGTCAAGTGTCAGACATGATGGCACAGGTGGTGTCAAGTGTCAGACATGATGGCACAGGTGGTGTCAAGCGTCAGAGGTGATACAGCAGCTGATGTCAATTACAGACGTGGCAGGTGGCAGCGGCCATTGTGGTCTCAAGTGGCTTCCACCACTAGTGCCTATGCCACCTACAATCCCTCAGCAGCACCTATCACCTACACACCTCACCCATGTCCCCTACCATCACCTACACACCTCACCCATGTCCCCTACCATCACCCACACACCCCACCCATGTCCCCTACCATCACCCACACACCTCACCCATGTCCCACACCATTACCCACACACCTCACCCATGTCCCCTACCATCACCCACACACCTCACCCATGTCCCCTACCATTACCCACACACCTCACCCACGTCCCCCTACCATTACCCACACACCTCACCCACGTCCCGTACGTTCCCAGCTGAAGCTTACCCAGTGGAAACTCTCCCATGTTCCCCTCAGCCAAGGTCGGCAACATGCATGACACCGTCATTCCTTGTGTCATTATTCTGTGTTTACAATGAACCTGTGTGAGGCAAGTGCTCGCTCCTGGTTGACCTGGGATACATACGAGGCCCCGAAATCTTTCCTCGTTCGTCATCGTCTTGGTCCACCTTGTTCTTGTGTTATGTCAACACAGGTGAAGGTGATGCGTCTTGTTGCCCTCACTGTTTCTTGGTTCTAGGTACTCCCCCTTCCCCCTGGGCTACCTCCTCCCCCTTCCCCCTGGGCTACCTCCTCCCCCTTCCCCCTGGGCTACCTCCTCCCCCTGGGTCTCCTTCTCGGTCGATATATATACTCGGGGCTTCCTACTCGATAGATAGGTTTCATTAGGGGCTTCTTCCTCGATAGATGTATTTCATATTAATACAAAGCTTCTCATCAAATGTTTTTTAAAGGGTATTATTCATAGTCTTTTAAATTCAAGCTTATCCACCTTGATGATTCACTTAACTGTTATCCTCTGCATTACATTACATCAACATCTCACATACACACTTGGGCTGCTGTTCCCACTCGTTGACCTTGGGTGACCTCTGACCCATGTCTAGCTTCCCAGAAGGAAATGGATACAATGATAACATGATACGTCTGTTTGACCCCTTGAATACGACGGCACAACCAGCGGGTGTGATGGCCTGGTCTTTGACCTGACCCATGACAAAGGTCATGCCCTTCAGCTCACAAGGCCAACACCTGCTCAGACTAATTAAGTAATGAGTAACATTATTCCCCCATGCAACATGGTGACGTGTGTGACAACATGAGAACCTGATGACGGACTGAGGCAGACGCTCGTGTCTTCACTACATCAGCCAAGTGAAAGTAAAGTGCCAGTAAGGGTCTCTGAACTCTGCAGGTGCAGGAGAGTCACTGTGACTCTACGTAGCCCTCCATGACTGACTCAAAGTTCTCAGAATTATAAGTGGGTCTTGAGTTTGCTGTGTTGTATGTTGTGGAGAGAGATAGAAGAGGGGGGTCGTGCCTTATGGTGATGTATGATGTTGGAAACAGTAGATTATACACTAATGTAAACAGTAAGTGTAGGATCATACACTATTGTATAAAGTAGGTGTGAGATCATACACCATTGTATACAGTAGGTGTGAGATCATACACTATTGAAGTACGTGGGAGATACTATGTTTATAATGACTCACCATCAATGTTGTCCAGAGGACCCAACACATCGTAGAGGTTTGGCCTCATAACCTCGACCCTCTCCATCTCTTCGTCTCTCGTCTCTTGCTACAGCTTCAGAGAGATCGAGACAGTACCTGTCTTCACGTCCCCTTGCCTCTTCTTCAACAATGGTTGGGTAATTACCGTTCTCCTTATAGGAGTAACAGCTCTATGATCATTCCAGCTCGACTTACGATGAAGTGTGCTAAACTCTGGCGTGGTCGGGGCGAGGAGGGAGAGGTCTTCAACGCGACGTCGACTCACGGAAGACACAGAGGACGGACGTTGTGGGTGTCTGACGGAGGAGGAGCAGCCCTGCTGGTGCACTTGCGTCGTCCTGTCGTGACCAGATCTCGTCGGACACTGAGCGGCGCGGCCTTGGCAACGGTGGCGCTGAGCCCCTGGCTGGCTAGTGTCAGGGCCCGGGGGGGAGGGACCCCCCCGCCTGCGCGTGGGCACGGTAATGCGCGCGCGCGCGCTGTTGCCGAGCAGTGATAAGTCCGTCCTGAGTGTCATTACTTCAAGCCCTACCCACGTACACGAGGTGTCTTGGCCAGGTTACAAACCCATGTCTTTCCTCCCCTCTCAACCACCTCCCCACCCCACCAGACCCGGGAGCCAACACTGGGCAGGCAACCTCACATGGGGTGCCACAGTAACCGTCTGGCTATGGTGACCTCACCTCTGAACCCCATGGCATCAGTACCGTAGGTTCCAACCTCACATGGATGAGGTCGTGACAACCTCACTTACGACTTGATCATGTAAACTGTTGGACAACCTCGTGGGGTTGGTGCAACGGCTGTCTGAACACATAGAAGGTCAACTGTCATAGAAAAATTATTACTAGAACAATTAGCTATTTCTTCTCCTTCTTCCTCTTCTTCTCCTTCTTCTTCTTCTTCTTCTTCTTCTTCTTCTTCTTCTTCTTCTTCTTCTTCTTCTTCTTCTTAAATAAGATATGAAAATCATCTGATGCTAATTGAAGTCTAATTACCATACACTAATTAGGGATAGCAATCACAGAATAGACTCACTGTGAGGGAAAAGCTTTTGAAATGAAGGGATAAGCTTGATAAGCTAACAATGCAATTAAGGGGTCAATTGATAGCTTACTATCAACACAAGGGATGTGATTCATAAGCTTAACACCAGAGCAATCAAGGAATAAGCTTTTCAGCTTAACACCAACATAGAGAACAAGCTTGGTAATATAACCATCAGCATAATCAAGGGATCAATCATTAAGCTTAACCTCGACGAAGACATTCATTGCACGTCCGGAAGAAACGTAAATTGGGAAATGGAGTTCAGTAGGGGGTTGGAACATGAGTACATCAGTGTAGCTAGACTCATAGGATGAGGCAGAGGGAGGACCAGTCCAGTACATGATGTCAGAAAGGCAGAAGAAACTCAAAAACATTTTCATAAATTCATCAGGAGTAGAATGTGAACTGAAGATCAGGTAAACAAGCGAAGAGCTTCACAAGGCAGCCATGTTGAGGATCGTGGAAGGAGGTGAGAGGAACTGAATATGAAGTTCAACAGTGTGTTCACAAAGGAAGGCAATATCGCCCTAACATCATGGACATACACTAGGGAGGAGCTTTCCGGTACTGACCCATCCAAGGTTCATGGTCCTCATGATATCACGTCATCATATGTGATGAAGATGTGTGGAGATATGTTTAATAAACGACCTACAAAACTCTTCAAGATATGGCTGGAGCGAGGCAGAGTGGCAGGGAAAGGCCAAACGTCGTACGTGTCCATCATCAACGAGACCAGCTGGGACCACTGACCAGCCACCTGTCCATCATCAACGAGACCAGCTGGGGCCACTGACCAGCCACCTGTCCATCATCAACGAGACCAGCTGGGGCCACTGACCAGCCACCTGTCCATCATCAACGAGACCAGCTGGGGCCACTGACCAGCCTTCCTGACCAGCCTTCCTGACCAGCCTTCCTGACCAGCCTTCCTGACCAGCCTTCCTGACCAGGCTGGGGGAAAGGTAATCACAAATCACACGTGTGACCTCCTGCACAGGAGAGGTTACCTGCGAGGCAACACAGATGTAGGGTGAGGATGTCATCTGAGAGAGAGAGAGAGAGAGAGAGAGAGAGAGAGAGAGAGAGAGAGAGAGAGAGAGAGAGAGAGAGAGAGAGAGAGAGAGAGAGAGAGAGAGAGAGCAGGGCGGATTATTTGAAATAATCGCGGGAAAATCTCATGATGTTTCCCCAAGCCGACGTATACCCAGTAAATACGGAGTAAACAATGAAGAATCAACAATGAGAGTAACCATTTAAATCCATAATCCCAAGTTTTCATGACCCGCGGCATGTGTTTCAACCCCACATTCGAGCAAGAAGAATAGTTTTAAAAGAAACTTTTAAGCAAATTTACAACAATCAAAGAAATGACCAAAAATTTGCAGGATATTTTTTTTTTTGGCCCAAAATACTTTTTGTTTTAAAATTGAAATGTTACATAGAGAAACACTTCTCTACTTGAAATGTTACATAGAGAAACACTTCTCTACTTGAAATCATCACAGAAAATATCTGATGATACTTCTCCAAGCTGATAGATACACAGTTTAAACGTAATGAATATCTGAGAATCTTCTGAAGTGAATATCTGAGAATCTTGTGAAAGAGTAACCACTTGTGGAATTATTGACTCCCAGACAATATTCGAACCGGCATTATGATCAGCCTGGGTAATAGCCATTATAGCGAGGTTGGTAACAAATGTTTGACAGATTATGTCGGCTGTGAGTAAGGCCTGACCTGAGGTACAGACACACACTTCTCTAGATATATGACAACTGAACGACCACAAGAACTTATGAGTCTAACTATAAGGAACTGAGTTGTATGATGAGATGATAGCAGACACATACATACAAGAGGAAGAGTGCGTTATGAGCAGGGTGTGGGGAGTGTGTTGACGCACTCGGCGGGAGTGAGTGGGAGAGCGTCTAAGTTTAGGTATTACAGAATGTTTTGGTTTGAGGTGTTCTGACTCAAGGTTAAAATGGCAGGCAGGAATGTAATGCTTCAAGTCGCCTTTTAAAGGATACGCCTCCTCTTGTGGAGGAAGTGCATCCAGTTTCGGAAGTGTGTGCATTTTAGGGAAGTGCCCTAATTTTAGGGAAGTGCCCTCCTTTTAGGGAACCTTTCCCTTTTAGGAATGTGCCTCCCCTTTTAGGAGAACAACTTGCGTCTGTTGTTTGTATAATTCACGCACTTGCTGGAGTGTAAAGAGCCGTGACGAGATGGTTTGTGCGAGTGTGTTTACAATGCTAAGTGTGCAGTGGCCTATGGCCTTCAGGGAACTCACTGAAATGTTATTCATGAAATCTTATACGAAGAAAATATTCCTTACAATTTCACTTGAATGGTATAGGTCTATATAGGTCATAAGGATCGTGACATACAAGGAAAAATGGGCAAATGAAATACTTCTTGATGTCTTCTGTTCTCCAGTCTCATGTCTCCGTTTCTTGTGGTCAATTCTCATCTCGATAGATCTTCTAATCCTTCTATATCTCCCTATGACGTCACTTCCTCCTAGTTAAGCCTCCTACATATTCCTCAGACATGAAGTACATGTTTGTTGGGCTTACATAAGGCAGAGGTGGGCTGGCAGCCCCCTGCATCCACCGTGACCACACACGTACCACACCGATAATGCGATCTAGTAATGTCTCGAGTGAGGAAGTACGACCTTACGGTATAATGACCTTGGCCTCTGACCTGACCCCGAGAGGTTAGGTCAAAGACAGGCCATCATACAATCGTGCTCAAGGGTCGTACCGTCTCAAGGGTCGTACCGTCGTGCTGAAGGGTCGTACCGTCGTGCTTAAAGGGTAACTATATTTTGCTCAGCAAAGTGGCCTTCATCATACCCCGCCTCCACCACCATGACTGGCCCAGGGTCACAAGGTTCAGGAGTCGTTACTTATGGACACGTTATGTAAGGAGGTCCTTGTGTGGCACCAGCCACTCCAAACCTCTTGCTCTTTCGAATACCCTCCAAAACCAGAGGTTTCCACCTACACAACACGCCACTACTTGGAGGCACTGGACACTGCCCGTCACTTCCCTCCACACTCCACTATCAGGACCCGTACTGCCCCGTCATCCACACTCCACCACCAGGACCTGTACTGCCCCGTCATCCACACTCCACCATCAGGACCTGTACTGCCCCGTCATCCACACTCCACCATCAGGACCTGTACTGCTCCGTCATCCACACTCCACCACCAGGACCTGTACTGCTCCGTCATCCACACTCCACCATCAGGACCTGTACTGCCCCGTCATCCACACTCCACCATCAGGACCTGTACTGCCCCGTTCATCCATAATATCTGTTCCATATTCATGTGACATTAAGCATATTACCATTCTCTACATCATCCACACTTAAACTTTTTATCTCGTCACATCTAGGAACAAGAACTATTCCCTCACACTTGTACACCATCATTATATCAATTTTCTCTCTGTTATATTCTGTCATCATTATCACTTATTTCATAATCATCATCATTTATATTATGATCATTGTTATTCATTTCATAATCATTATCATTTATATTATGATCATTGTTATTCATTTTATAATCATCATCATTTATATTATGATCATTATTATTCATTTCATAATCATTATCATTTATATTATGATCATTGTTATTCATTTTATAATCATCATCATTTATATTATGATCATTGTTATTCATTTTATAATCATCATTTATATTATGATCATTGTTATTCATTCTATAATCATCATCATTTATATTATGATCATTGTTATTCATTTTATAATCATTATCATTTATATTATGATCATTGTTATTCATTTTATAATCATAATCATTTATATTATGATCATTGTTATTCATTTTATAATCATCATCATTTATATTATGATCATTATCATTTATTCTGTGATCATCAGCATTAATTTTACATTACTAGTCCTTATAATGATAAAGAATAAAATGATATCATACAAGGATATCTGCCTGCCTGTCTGCCTGACTCCCTGCCTGCCTGCCTGCTTGTCTCCCTGCCTGCCTGTCTGCCTGCCTCCCTGCCTGCCTGCCTGCTTGTCTGCCTGAATGCTTGCCTGCCTGCTTGCCTGCCTGCCTGCCTGCCTGCCTGCCTGCCTGCCTGCCTGCCTGCTTGCCTGCCTGCCTGCCTGCTTGCCTGCCTGCCTGCTTACCTCCCTGCCTGCCTGCCTGCCTGCTTGCCTGCCTGCCTGTCTTGCCTTCTGAAGCAAACATATAAAAAGTTGTTTGACCGCCGGCACACAGTTATATGACTGGCCACAGCCACTCTGACTGTACACTCGAGGACGTCAACACAAGGGCACAAACTTGGCTCCTCTCTCGTGTGTTCTCTCTCACTCTCTCTCTGCTGGTGATCCTGCTCTCTCTCTCTCTCTCTCTCTCTCTCTCTCTCTCTCTATATATATATATATATATATATATATATATATATATATATATATATATATATATATATATATATATATATATATATACATATATATATATATATATATATATATATATATATATATATATATATATATATATATATATATATATTTCTATCTATCTATCTATCTAACCAGCAGCAGTAGCTTGTTTTCCATATCCCCCAGGATGTACTCATTCTATTTCTCCTTACATTTCGTCGACGCAGATTCTCTTGGTGGGGTTCCAAGACACGTGTGGGGAATTCTGGCATGAATTTGCGTTTCTTATGCAAACCAACGAAACAAATAAATCTTGGATCTCAACAGGGAAACAAGAAGGACATACTGCACTTGTGCATGATGAAACTGTCATCAAATAATAACAAGGGAATAATACAAGAACAAAGACACTGATGCAAAGAACACACAAACAATACACAAGTTTGTCAACTATGATGTCAACGTCTTTATGAAAGATTATGTACATGTGAGACTAACATGATTCTCATACCATGAAAACTCATGCAGCCTCGATGGTTCAAACTGTTGATGTTTTCATTCTTGAATAACCTCACTTGGCTCAACATGTGTAAAGAAATTATATTCATTGTATATATATATATATATATATATATATATATATATATATATATATACATATATATATATATATATATATATATATATATATATATATATATATATATATATATAAATATATATATATATATATATATATATATATATATATATATATATATATATATATATATATATATATATATATATATATATATATATATATATATATATATATATGTGTGTGTGTGTGTGTGTGTGTGTGTGTGTGTGTGTGTGTGTGAGTGTGTGTGTGTGTGTGTGTGTGTGTGTGTGTGTGGAAATCCAACATCCAGCAGAGGATAGCTTATCTCTCCATCACACCTCATACTTTTTATATTCTAACCACAACTCTCATGGTGAAGGCTATATTACCTATAAGAATCGTCTATATTATGTAATATACCTTGTGATATGTCGGCCAAGATGGGAGTATGTGTGGTATAACCGACAGATCCGTGGGAGGAACTCTAATGTAACACATATCTTAACAGAACCTGGACGTGTTGCTATGTCTTATTGTAATACATGTGGCAGGTGGCAGTTAGTGTGGTATTAGCCTGGGATTATTGATGATAGACAGCTTTATTGACTCGGTGTATACAGGAGGAAGTTATACATATGCATCACTCATGTGCAGAGGACGAAAACATATGTGGCGGGGTCTCCACTGGCTGGTGAGAGCAGACACAACAGACTTAAGTTGAGGATGTAAGCAGTGACATGAACCATCCCTCAACACCTTCGTTACCCTCTGCTGTAGGATGGTTGGTCAGGCCCTGAAGCATGGCTCTGGCCCTAAGGGTGAGTGAAGTCATGAGGGATAGTATGCTGTCTGAGGGATGGGTGAAACCCCGAGGGTTCGACGAAGCCTTGGTGAATAGGTCAAACCCTGACGGATGGGCCAGACCCTGAGGGATGGGCCAGACCCTGAGGGATGGGCCAGACCCTGAGGGATGGGCCAGACCCTGAGGGATGGGCCAGACCCTGAGGAATGGGTTAGACACATTAACCTCACCTACTGCTATGGTTGAGACCATAAGTTTACCACGAAATTGAGCCTCATAGATCTGGTAATACATGCATGATATATATATATATATCCTCATCCACCTGGGTACAAGACCTATACAAAGTATTATACATCTACTTCATACATTGACACTGATCACACAGAACTTCAAGAAGCAAGGCATTATAAGTCAGTGTAATGTTCTAATCCTAATTTTTGAGACAAACGTAAACTAAAATCATATATGAAAAATCATATATCTACTTAATACTTTAGAACATGAACCAAAGACATAAGAAACACTGTAACATTCCTAAAGACAGAAAGGAAATGGTTCCTTTTTCTATGATGAACACGAATCCAGCACTTGCTGTCCCCAGTGTTAACCTTCCCAAAATGCCAATTATTTCTCTTTCTTTCTTCCTGCCAGCCAGCCAGTCAGCCAGCCAGCCAGTCAGCCAGCCAGTCACATCGCGGAATCTCTAACGAGGGTCATTATCTCGGGAGGTCATCACACGGGTATGTGGTTATCACATGCGGGACAACACGGGTCCAGAAAGATGACCTTGTGGCACCAGTTACTGGCCGGGGATCAGTGTCATGTTGTACCTTCCCTTCGGCAAATTTTTACCAGAAATAAATCAAAAGTATTTTTACCTCAACAAGATCGTTAAGAGGTAGAATAATTTGCTAGTTAGATCGTTTGAAGGGAATCTGTAAATACCTTTAAGAATAGACTTGTAAGATATTTTGCTCCAAGACAACGATTAACATTGTTTGTGTCTCTTGACTCACAGGAAAAGGTTGCAGGTTCCCTCCTTGAACCCCTTGTGAATCTTTTCATGTTTACTCCACTAATGTGTGAGTTCCTGATCCACTCCTCCAACACAACCACCTGCAGGCCACACAATCATGGGTCTCTTGCTTGAGTTCCTTTCTCTCACTACCACCACCACCACGCCAACACCATCACCAACACCACCACCACCACGCCAACACCATCACCAACACCATCACCACCACGCCAACACCATCACCACCATCCCCATCACTATCACCATCACCATCACCATCATCACCATCACCACCAACACCACCGCCACCGCCAACACCATCACCACCATCCCCATCACCACCATCATCACCATCACTACCATCACCACCATCACCATCACTACCATCACCATCACCATCACCACCATCATCACCATCACCACCATCACCATCACCATCACCATCACCACCATCACCATCACCATCACCATCACCATCAGATGATTACCTTACGAGGTACGAGTGGTCTTGGTACCTTCTCAGGTACATTATCGTCCTGTTTCCACCACAGATCAGGCGGTATATGGGCCAAGGGCGCCTCGCATGGCTGCCAACACACACACACACACACACACACACACACACACACACACACACACACACACACACACACATACACACACACACACACAGTCCCTGCACTACACTCTTCAATAAGACCTTCCTGAAGTTTTTTGGTTCACTCTGTAGCCTCCTACCTCCCCATGACCTCCACCCCATAACCTCCCACCTCCCCATGATCTCCACCCCATATAGCCAGTAAACAAGACATTCTCAAGTTTAGATATATATTTTTTCTACGTTGATTTCAGACATTGTTTACGGTGTCTCAAATTATCTACATTGTCATTTCTGAGCAGTTTCACGACGTAAACAAAATATTGTTACTAGTCTTTGGGATATTTGTTTGCTATCTTGTGACTATTTGCTTGTATGATTTTGTTTGTTTGCGTGAGATTGTTTGCCGAATCATACAGGAGTCAGTATTTACAAACTTTTGTGACATTAACTTTGTTTACACATGTCTCTATTTTGTTTGTGTTGTTGGCTAATGTGAACATGTATTTGTATGTTTGATTTGCATATTACAACCTTAGTTACTGCAAAAATATATTGTTATTGTTTTCAGAGTTATGCACACAACTCTTGTGTTGGACTGCATAGAGCAGTTGCGCTTACTCTAGTATAGCTGAGGTTAGATATACCTAGCTTACTCTAGTATAGCTGAGGTTAGATATACCTAGCTTGCTCTAGTATAGCTGAGGTTAGGGATGCCAAGCTTAGCTTTGGTTAAGCTTGTTTGGGTTTTAATGATATTCCCCCCCTCAAAAAAGAAAAAAAAAAGACTAGCTTTTACTTCAGAAGAATTGGAGTTAAATCATTTCTATTTCTTGTTGTTAAAACCGGATGTGTTAAGTTTGATCAAAGTTCTTACATTCCTCCAGCAGATGTCAGCTTAAGTCTTCAAAGAAACACCGAGAGTACTGGATCCTTTTTCCCGTCAGGTCAGCGGCCTCAGAGGAATCTAAACTATCTCAAATAACTTGTTTTTTCTTCATTTTGTCTCAATTAGATTTTTTTCCCGAAGCGAAGAACGAATTATTTTCCTTATATTTTTATTAGAACAATTGTGAAAAAGGTTTTCACTAATCATGAAAATCTTATTTTCGTGTGTGTAATGTTGCATGTAAACAAGTTCCTTGTATAAATTTAAACTTTGTATTGTAAATTTTGACGAATGAACGTTCAAGTCATGACACATGGGGCAACAGGGTCGTCCAGGGTTCGATACTGACTCGTTGTAGAGTTCGATACCGACTCCTATCAGGGTTCGACACTGAACCGTCGTAGAGTTCGACACTGAACCGTCGTAGGGTTCGACACTGAACCGTCGTAGGATTCGACACTGAACCGTTGTAGGGTTCGACACTGGGAAACAGATTCAGGTCTTCGATGGTCGATAGTTAAGTGTGGTGAGTGGCCTCTTGTGTGGCTTCCACCGTTCGGAAGGAAGAGCTGCCCAGCTGATGACCAAGATCGGTCAGAGGAGCAGCGGTGGTCAAACTTCCGCTGGACGGAAGACGAAAGTTTTTATAAGTAAAGTTGTAGCTGGGGTTACCCAGTCTGGTCTGGTCTGGTCCTGGTGACACACGAAGAAGAGAAGAAGCAACGGAGGACAAGGGGGGAAGGGGGAGCTCTAAACCAGCTGAAAACGACCATACCTAGAGGTACAACCGTCGTGCTCAACTGTCGTACCGTCGTGCACAACTGTCGTACCGTCGTGCACAACTGTCGCACCGTCGTGCACAACTGTCGCACCGTCGTGCTCAGCTCTCGTGCCGTCGTGCACAACTCTCGTACCGTCGTGCTCAGCTCTCGTACCGTCGTGCACAACTGTCGTACCGTCGTGCACAACTGTCGCACCGTCGTGCTCAGCTCTCGTACCGTCGTGCTCGAGGGTCTCCTCCTGCGCCGCAGGTGTGGCTGGGCAGCACCTGCAGGGGTTGGCAGGGCGTATGGGCCATGTTCGTGGTGGGGTGGGGTAGGGTTGGCTTCCTCACTGCCACCAGTGTTGCTAATCATCACCACTCCTACTGTTTTACCCCAACCTTCCCCTACCTTGCTCCTCCACCACCACCACCAGGCTAACAGGATGTGTTGGTGGTGGTGTTGGTGTTGGTGGTGGTGTTGGTGGTGGTGGTGTTGGTGTTGGTGTTGGTGGTGGTGGTGGTGGTGGTGGTGGGGGATGTTGTTGTCGTGGTGTTGGAGGAGAGGAGAGGACAGGGTGGATATATTGGTCTTACATATTTTCTTTAATTATCTTTTTGCTGTTAATATCAAATGTTGTTTGTCTTCTTCCTCTTCTTTTTCTTCTTCTTCTTTCATTGTCCCTCAAAAGCCATGGCGAGAGAGAGAGAGAGAGAGAGAGAGAGAGAGAGAGAGAGAGAGAGAGAGAGAGAGAGAGAGAGAGAGAGAGAGAGAGAGCCTCTGTTGTGCCCCGGATCACCTGAAGAACGTGAAGGATTACATGTGATTCCTGGCCTTGTGAACGATGTGTTAGATGGTGTGCGAGGCGACCGTTGTAGAGGCTCGTGTGTGTGTTGTGTGAGTGTGTGTGTGTGTGTGTGTGTGCGTCCGGCATTCGAAACATAGCCAACAAAAATGACTATTACACCATGGAAGATCGTAAATCAATATATATATATATATATATATATATATATATATATATATATATATATATATATATATATATATATATATATATATATATATGAGTGGCTGAGAATATGTTCTTGGTGAAGACACTATATTTTCTTGGTTCAGGGTTTGAGGATTTCTTGTGTACGTTGTGTTTATTTATGAGAATGTGAAGGTTGGTTGATGGTATATTTGGTATTGTGTTGTTTGTCATCTTCTGTGTATGTATGATCGTGTTGTCTCTGTGACCATCTTACACTGGCATTTCCCTCTCTCTTTTTCTGTCTGTCATTGTCACCCTCGCTTCCCTCCCCCACCTCTAGCTCCCCCTCTCCCCCAGCTGTTGCCAACCCCTTCACCCAGTTTTAGCCCCCTCCCCCTTAACTCCAACTCCCCTCCCCTAATTCTAGGCCCCTCTCCCCAGCTCGAGCTCCCCCCTCCCCAGCCCGACAACCCCCCCTCCCCCCCTTTCCTCCCCAAACAACAAGGTCAGGCAGACGGTGCACCTCCCAGGACACTCCCCCTTGACCAGGTCTTGCTGGTGGATCGCTTATATTGTGGAGTGTGAGGGTTGGTGGCTGCTCTCTCTCTCCCTCCCTCTCTCTCTCTCTCTCTCTCTCTCTCTCTCTCTCCCAGAGGCCTTGTGCACCCAGGCGTCGCTGGGAGGGCAAAATCTCCCCATTTACAATTCACTTCACACCCTCGTCGGACATACTCCCCTGTAGGTGCGCCTCGTCTAGTTCCTCTCTATTTCTCCTCACTTTGTCTCAACCTACCCATGGAGAGAGAGAGAGAGAGAGAGAGAGAGAGAGAGAGAGAGAGAGAGAGAGAGAGAGAGAGAGAGAGAGAGGAGGGAGGGAGGGTGATAGGGAGAGGAGAGAGAGGGAGTTCGGCCACACCAGTGCAGGCAGGGTAGGGAGGAGACGTCTCATGTAAGGTCTGATCGCACCTGGTGGTGTGAGGTGGGGTGGGGTTGGGGAGGTGCTTGTGCTGCTAAAGGAACCTTGAGACGCCGTCAGGGAGAGCCAAGATACTCTCTCCCTGCTCACTCTCCCAGCTGGCCCTCCCCCTCTCCCTCCCCACTCTCCCAGCTGGCCCTCTCACTCAACCCGGTACTTAAATTCCCTTGTCGGAGTCAGTTCGCTGGGCTTCGTTTGACGTCATCGGTCGCAGCTGTTGTTGTCCCCCCCCCCTCCTCCCAGCCCTGGTATGCCGCAGTGAGCGCGGGAGAGCGCGTCCCCCCTCCCCCCACCTCGCTATGTCGCAGGGAGAGGGGATGGCCCGACCCCCACCTTGCTATGTCGCAGGGAGAGGTGTGGAGGCGACCCCCACCTCGCTATGTCGCAGGGGGGGGGGTGTGGAGGCGACCCCACCTTGCTATGTCGCAGGGGGGGGGGTGTGGAGGCGACCCCCACCTTGCTATGTCGCAGGGGGGGGGGTGTGGAGGCGACCCCCACCTTGCTATGTCGCAGGGGGGGGGTGTGGAGGCGACCCCCACCTTGCTATGTCGCAGGGGGGGGGTGTGGAGGCGACCCCCACCTTGCTATGTCGCAGGGAGAGGTGTGGAGGCGACCCCCACCTCGCTATGTCGCAGGGGGGGGGGGTGTGGAGGCGACCCCCACCTCGCTATGTCGCAGGGGGGGGGTGTGGAGGCGACCCCCACCTCGCTATGTCGCAGGGAGAGGGGATGGCCCGACCCCCACCTCGCTATGTCGCAGGGGGGGGGGGTGTGGAGGCGACCCCCACCTCGCTATGTCGCAGGGAGAGGTGTGGAGGCGACCCCCACCTCGCTATGTCGCAGGGGGGGGGGGTGTGGAGGCGACCCCCACCTCGCTATGTCGCAGGGGGGGGGTGTGGAGGCGACCCCCACCTTGTTTTACCACGAGATGTGGGGTTGGGGGGGGAGCTGGGTGGTTGGGGGGGGGAGCTGGGTGGTTGGGGGGTGGGGGGAGCTGGGGGGGGGGGAGATGACGGCTGCTGTCTGCGGATCCTCTGAACCGCTGGCAACCCGCAGTGCGACTTTTTTTTTTTTTGATCTGTCATTTAGTTATGGACAGGGACGCCTGCACTCGCACGGTCAACAGTCCCTGTCAATGACAGAAGCTGACGGTTTGTTCTGACGTCGGCATCTGCTGTGTCCTCGTGTCATTCTACCCGTCTGTGTCTGTCTCATTCTCGGGTATTCTGTGTCCTCTTTCTCTCTCTCTCTCTCTCTCTCTCTCTCTCTCTCTCTCTCTCTCTCACAGACACCCGCCTCTGCCAGACACTGAACCTTCTCCCGTGAACCAAACCGTTCCATTGTTCCGTTCACCAACACTTTCCTGTTGTTGTCGTGAAACCCATGAAGCAGGGGTTCGGTTCCACCTTTCCTGGAAACTGAACCCCAGTCATTTCCTTGGGGTCTTAAGACCTATGTGTGTGTGTGTGTGTGTGTGTGTGTGGTATCAGGTTTCAAAGTCACCGCCGACGTCTCTAAGCTTAGCGAGACAGGTTCGAATCCCCCACACTGAAGCTGAGTCAGGGAAGGTGTTGAGTATAGGCTCGGGGTCCATGAAACCCGTGTATGAACCTTAATGAGGTTCGAGATAAGGTTCATGAAACATGAATGAGTCGAGTGGTGGTTCGAGATGTAATTTATGAAACATAAGTTGAATGTGGCTTGCATGGTGGTTCCTATAACATGAATGAGTTATATGATAGTACGAATCACAGTGGCACATTGAGCGACGTATTGTTGATATAACGAAATGGTGTTCAATATGTGTGAAGATCCTAAGCTGCTACTTAGCAATACATTCTGGTCGTGTTGTTAGCACAGGAAGGTTGTGGTCTACTCAGCTCATTACACACTTCACTTCAATTCGTAATGTTTATATATCCGGCCTGATGATAACGTTGCTTAACATAGAGCAAATTAAGCGAAATCTCCATCAACTAAGCGTAAAGTTAGCGATCTGCTTTTCTTTGTTATGAACACGTAGCGCCTCGCTAGCGAAGGTTTTCATGGGTGTGTTGTAACGGTGAACTCCCGGAAACTCCTCAGTCTGTATCAGGTGGAGAAGAAAACATCCCCTCGTAAGGCGCAAAGAGTACAACAATCTTAGCAAATGTCGCTCACTTAGCGTGTATCATTGTAAATGTAGCGGAAGCTGAGCTTGATATTCTGGTAGTGGGCGGGATGTCTGTGGCCACCTGAGGTGTTGGGTAACATTTTCTTCCTCTTGGTTGAGGAAACCTTATCTTTAAATCTCGTTTTCCCCACAAAACACCTTCGCTTGTAAGGCTTTAGAGCCAAACGAGGAATGTTCAGCTGTTACGTTAATCTTTTGGTATTAAGAAGATAAGCTGATCATGTCTTGTGACTGAACACAGATCCTTTCCATACATACATACATACATACATTACAGGCAACGCATGTATTGTACATACATATATAATGTAAGGATTATTTCCAATACATAATATTATTATGCTCTATCTTAACGTATTACATTACATATATGTATATATATATATATATATATATATATATATATATATATATATATATATATATATATATATATATATATATATATATATATATATATCAAAATATGAAAAATGAATAAACGTGAGGAATTCGTCTTGGTGCTAGTCAGAAGGACATCACTAAGGGTCAATACTTGAGGTATCTCAATGACGTCATTACATTCTCCACTCCTAACCCCCCCGCCCCATAACCCCCTCCTCTACCTACATTGCCCCCCCCCCCCTCTCTCTCTCTCTCCCTTTCTTCTAGGAAGATGAAACAAACGAAAATCGCAAGGAATTTTTATGAGCATTCTGTCTATGTGTCTCTTACTTCCCTAATCTCTCTCTCTCTCTCTCTCTCACACACACACACACACACACACACACACACACACAGTGTATTTGTGATGTATCTAGAGTTTCCCTGACGTTAAAGATAGCAATAAAGTATCGTTATATGTTTGAGTAAACATCAGACACCAAGTAGAACACATACACTATAGGCCAAGCTGCAGGCCACAGCTGCAGTCCACAGGTGCAGGCCACAGCTGCAGGCCACAGCTGCAGGCCACAGTTCTACCTTCAGTAAGTTCGGGACACGGCTACAAGCGACCACTGTAAGTTACGAAGAAAACTTCAGCTTCAAACCACAGCTATGAACCACAGACCAGAGGACAACACCTCAGCTCTAACAATGCATATGTTTACATTAATTATACTTTGTGTTACTCCTGACACTGGTGCCAAACCTCTAGCACTGGTGCCAAGCTTTTAGCACTGGTGCCAAACCTCTGACACTGGTGCCAATCCTCTGGTACCGATGGGAAACTTTGGTACTGGTGCCAAACTTCTGGTACTGGTGCCAGGCTTCTGGTATAGGTGTCAACCTTTTGGCACCAGTGCCAGACTTTTTATGAGTTAGGTCAAAGGTCAGTGCGTCATATCCAAGGGTCACGCGCGTCGTGTTCGAGGGTCATACCTTCTGTGCTCAGTCTTCGTATCACAAGAAAATCTTTACGCAAAACAAATACACACTCCTGGGTGCAGAAATAAGGCCTGACCAGTTCTTGGAGGAACTCAGTTGGCTCCAAATAGAACCAGCTGGACTTCCTGTTCGTCCTGTCTAGCAGCCGGCTGGGTAATTGGAGCCACCTGTCGGCCGGGCCAGGTGTGGGTCCAGGGGGTAAACAAGACAGTATAACTCGTAGAGATAAACTCCCACAGAGGAAGAGACGACGAGACGCAGGAGAGATGGTAAGCTTCCTGAGCACGACGGTACGACAACTGAGCACGACGGTACGACAACTGAGCACGACGGTGCGACAGCTGAGCATGACGTTACGATATGCAGAACTACGGTAAGGTCCTTGAGTGTGATGGTTTGATCTTTGACCTGATACTGAAGGGTCGTAAGACAGGCCAGGACACCATATCTAAGGATGCTATGCTCGTGTCCAGGGGTCGTACCGTCGTGTCCAGTGGTCGTTTGGTCGTCCTTATGACTTGTACCGTCCTGCTCAGGAAGGGTTATACAGCTGACTTAACTGTCTCAGTGTTGCTCTTGAAATAATTGCTTTTAGCGCATGATATATTGCATGATATACTGCATGATATATTGCATGATGTATTGCATGATATTCTGCATGACATTATGTATGATATATTCATTATTTCTCCTGCTGTCATTAGGAAACTGTTATTGTTATTGACTGTGAACAATAGACGTGTTTGATTGGGTTTGTATAAAAATAAGAAAGGCACATGTTTACATGTTAAACACAGTCGAGGAGGCGGAAGCCATCTTGAAGGGGGTACATTTTGTGTATCTTTCCGCAAGAGCGAAAGTCAAACGCTCAGGGATTCTAAACATGGCATGTGGTGTCCTGCTGTCTTAATGTAGCGTGAACGATAATGACTTTGTAATGTCTCATGCCATCCGGCAACCTGCCAGGCAGAAGAAGGAAGAGAAGATATGTTACGAAATATATGTTCGTCGTCTGAAGTTGGTAGAGGCTGCCCATCTTGTGAAACTTCTTGCTCCAACACAGAGCGAGATAATTATCATTAATATAATTTAATCGACATATTTAGTGATACAACAGAGATTTATAGTAAATATTATAACAAGGTTATGCTAAGTCTGTTTCAAGTGATGAGGATAATCTGCAATTTCAATCATCTTGTGATTGTTAATGTTCTTGAGTTAGATCTTATCTGATCGCAGGTGGCCAAAGTAGGTGTTCACTGACTCTGACCCTTACGATGGACATGCTTAAGGGTGAGATTTTAAGTGAGAGAGAGAGAGAAGAGAGAGAGAGAGAGAGAGAGAGAGAGAGAGAGAGAGAGAGAGAGAGAGAGAGAGAGAGAGAGAGAGAGAGAGAGAGAGAGAGAGAGAGCACGGACGCAGACACGACAAGATCATAATAATGATAACTACATGAGAATATATGAAGGAAAGAGGGAAGAGGCTGCACACGTTGACAAAACAAATCAATAAACCAACAAGAAGACGTGACTGTCTGACCAATGGCTGAGAGAAATGTAAAATAATGATAAAGATGATAAGAAAAGAGACAGAGATATAAACACAAACGCAATTACAATCATTATCTGTTATCTGAAAGATTGTCATTTACAACATTGTCTCAGAATCACATTGTATCTTTTTTATAATTAGTTTATATCACTATTGTTGTATTGTTCAGATAACTGTATTATGTGCAGCTGAACAATAACACAAACAGCAAGTGAACATGCAAATGACCTCACATTATCATGTAACAGCCTATAGTAACATTCTCGACTGTCATGCCACAAAACCTTGTTCCTCCACCTGCGTTGCGACCTCATGATAACATCCATCTCACCGTCAGCAGTAGACACCTGGCCAAGTGTGATTATACCATCACGTAACTGACATGAACCTCTCGTGACCTAATGTGACCCAGGTCGGCCGTTGGCCACCGATTGAGAAGGTACACAACAGTGATTGTAATCACAACAGGAGGTCCATCTCCGTGTCACTCCCTCAAATCAACGACCCTTTATCATCCTCCAATAACCCGCCACAATGGACTTGGCGGACACGCCCGCACAGTTAATACTAAAGGCGTGGATGACACATCTTGTCTCACTGTACCCGTGCACCGCCAACGCCTGTGTTCTGAAGCAGCTTGGAGCACAGAACCTACGGCCACGCCTCCGGCAGCACAAAGCACAACACTTCAGGAACCGGCCACTCACTCAGGACCTCGGCTACGCCTCCTCCCATCAACTGGAAGTCCACAAGACTCGACATCCAGGCAATTCCCCCACGGAGAGCCTGACTCACTACACCTCCCAACACGTCGCCAGGCAAACACTCCTCCTCCACCCCTCCTGCAGCGGCACCTTTGGGCCACCTGCCTCGCCTTCTGCACCTCCATCAACGCCAGGGGAACCCAGCCAACCTCACCTCACCTCACCTCAGTGTCTTACCTAATCCCGGACGTTTTACAGCAGCTTGCCCTGAGGTACATCACCTCTGTAATTACCCAATAAAGCACCGTGGTGATACTCATGTATCCGGACCCAGTCTTTACTATCGTAAGAGTAAATCAAATACATAAAAAAACCCAGCAAAGTAAACAATGAGGAGAAATGGTGGTAATGTCTCACACATTCACAAAAGTCTTTTCTCTCAACACAAACACACGTAACTTACCCTAACCTAACCCAACCTAACTAAACCTAACCCTACCTAACCTAACCTAACCTAACTAAACTTAATCCTACCTAACTTAACCTAACCTAACCTAACCTACCCTACTCTAGTCTAGCCTAACCTAGTCCTCTATAAGACACTCCTTCTGCCACAAGAACTCTCCCCCATCCCCCATCCTCCCTCTAAGAGACCATGTCACACACCCTGTGACACAACACCCCTCCCCCCCCCCCTCCCCCAGGACATAGCCAGAGCCGGGTTCAGGAACAAGCAACACGGAGCTGCTTCCTCTGGAACGACCATTTGACGAGCAGTATGCAAATGAGACGGGCGTTGTATTCCACCAGCGGCAGACTCAAGCGTCTCGTATTACGTCACAATCCTCCCGCATTACGTCATAAATGTCAAGCGTGGCCTCACACACGTCACGCGTTACGTCGCAAACGTTCCATGTTATGTCATAAACGTTCCATGGAGACAAACGTTGCGTCACAAATGACGTATGTGAGGTAAGAAACGTCGCAGATTACGTCACAAACGTCACAACGAAGTCTGAACGCTCGTTCGTCCGTATGTCTGCCTGTTATCTGTTGTTTCCATCTAAATTTCCCTTAACGGATGAGAACGGCGATACATCATGGACCATACATACTACACACACAAGGACACGTTTGCATAATCGGTTTATGTGTACATACATAGAGAGAGAGAGAGAGAGAGAGAGAGAGAGAGAGAGAGAGAGAGAGAGAGAGAGAGAGAGAGAGAGAGAGAGAGAGAGAGAATGTGTACCAGAAAGTGTACCAAGCCACCGAATTATTTCCACAGATGACACAGGTACAGTGAGGTTACCTTGAATGGTACAGCCAGTGTACCTCAAGTGTACGTACACCATCAGTACAATAGATTCATCACCCCAGAGAGACCCCCACACACCCCAGGTGGTAGAACGCCATCAAACCTCCAGAGAACACCAACATCTCATCATCCACCCTCAACCCCAGAGTTTCTCCTTCCCCCTTACCCCAAAGAACACAGGTAGTGAAACCATGAATTACCGCCCCCCCTCCCCTCCCCTTAGCAAGTCGGCACAGGTAGTGGGCCCATCAGTCACTACTGCTCTCTCACCCACCACACTGTGTATGACGCACACACGAGGATCAACATCCCAACCCTGATCATGAGGCTACAATGAGGAGTGATATATGGTTAGGAACCTTCAAGGACTCCCTACAACACCCCAGGACTCTCAAGGACTCCCTACAACACCCCAGGACTCGCAAGGACTCCCTACAACACCCCAGGACTCTCAAGGACTCCCTACAACACCCCAGGACTCTCAAGGACTCCCTACAACACCCCGGGACTCTCTAGGACTCCCTAGGGCGCCCCAAGATGCCATAGGACTTCCCAGAACTCCCTAAGATATCTCTAGGACATCCCAGCTCGCCTTAGAACGCCTGTAGGACGCCTGCGGGACTCCAGTTTAACTAACCTGACGACGGTAAAGGCGAGCGTCACTTGAGCCTCGCGTGCCCCTGTGCAACCCCTGGCTGCATGGGGCGTCCAGGGGCGGGGCAGGGCCTTGGACACGACCTTGAATAAATCGTCAGGAGCGGGGCAGGGCCGTGAAGACGAGTCTGAATGGTGCATCAGGGACGAGGCAGGACTTGTGAATGTAAGGAACTCACAGGAAGGGCAAGACGGGACAGCGGAACGATATGGAAAAGAACGGGAAGGGGAGGGAAGGTTTGTGTGGGTTTACATCTGGTGTAATTTGAGTTCACTTTGGGAAATATGAGGAAGTACTCTAGTGAGGATATGAGTATGATGAGGTTATGAGGAAGTACTCTAGTGAGGATATGAGTATGATGAGGTTATGAGGAAGTACTCTAGTGAGGATATGAGTATGA